>NC_053156.1:160466730-160767307 GCF_016835505.1 Polypterus senegalus | reverse complement strand
AGTGATGCAGGTTAGTGTGGGGTATAGCAAGATTGCCAGAATGAAAGGACCTTAGTGGGTGAACAGGAGCATAGCAATGGAAAAGGTCACTGAAGTAGTCTGGTGCAAGGCCATTTAAAGCTTTGTAGGTTAATAATAGAATTTTATATTCAATCCTGTAAGACACAGGGATCCAGTGTAGGTGAATCAGGATGGGTGTTATGTGCTCATTGTTGTTAGTACATGTTAGGACTCTTGCAGCAGAGTTTTAAAACAATTGGACCTGTGATATAAGATTAGAAGCGGCACTTGCCAATAGGGAGTTACAATAATCGATGAGGAAAGTGATAAAAACATGGACAAGCTTCTTAGCATTACAAAAGGAGAGGAATGAGCGAATTTGAGATATGTTATGGAGGTGAAAGTAGGAAACTGTCTTAATGTGGTTTATGTAGGTGGAATAAGAAAGGGAGAAATCAACAATGATACCAAGATTCGTTGTGTTAGACGAAGGTCTGAAGAGATCACTGTCAAGATGACTGAGAAGGAGGTCATTTCCTTAAGTTGTGCTTTATAGTGCCAATTTGCAGGAGTTCAGTTTTGTTAGAATTTCTGCTCCAACCAGGTTTTAATATCACTGAGGCAAGTTGTGAGCTGAGAAAGCCCTGATGAAGTTTCACTTTTAACATTGAAATAGTGTTGAGTATCTACTGCATCAAAACAAAGTATTGTTATAAACATTTTAATAAGATAAATTACTGAGAGAGCCTAATTACTTATTTTGCACAGCATCTGGTGGAACTCTACCCAACAAGCTCTTAATGCAGAAACGCCACTGCTTCAAATTATATGTAAGCAGATATTTTCTCAAAACAAATATTACATGCTTTATTTACTGTTTAGAATATAGATGCTTACATTTATTATTGTATGGTAAATGTTTATTGCGAAAGCCAACCAAAATAAATTTAGCTAAAATAATGCAAATTTAATTTTTACAGCAACTTTAAAAAAAGATTTGCACCAAAAGCACAAAATGTGAAGAATAAAAAGTGGATGACAATTAATCTTGATGACTTTTCTACTCAGTGATCATGATATTTGGATTTTATCTAAACTAACAGATTGCCAATATTCAGATATACAAATTGGTTCAGGAATAACACTGTAAGCCTTATACCACACTTTTCAGTAACTTCGAAATAAAATTGCACTTCAAAACTTCATCAGTTGTTAACCAGGATTTCAGCAATGCAGCAATGTCAGAAAGTCTGTAGAAGTGGGCAGTTTGAATTTTTATGTAGTTAGCTGTCTCACATATTCCTTAAATGTGCCATAAAAATACAATCATTGGGTCTCATTGGCTCACAATGAAAAGATTACAATGCAATCCATTAGATGATCAGTCGTGCTAGAGAGTCTTACTCCTCATACTGAAATAAAGTAACACTTCTTTTGCCTTGTTATATATGAACATCTGTTTAGGCACTTTAAGCTCTTCTTCAGTGTAGAGCACTAAATCAGAATAAATGTCAAGCTAAGGTTGAAGACCAATGATTTCTTTCTTCCATTGGAGAAATATCCTTCATGCACTAACCCCCAGTCTGACTATAATCCTCTGGAATCCTCTTGAATGCTTGAATTCTTTTTAATTGATTTTACTGTGTTACATCAAATGCTTTAGTTATTTTTTTCCATTTATACATATCCCATTTTTTCCAATTCTAAATTTCAGATTTTTTTTTCATAGCCTTCTCATCCTAGTATCTGTCAAAATAATACAAGGGAACCAGGACATTTTTAATTTAGTTGAACTGCTCCTTTATTTGTGAAGCACTTTCTAAATGTTTAGAACATATTAGAGTATTGGTAGAATTACATGATGCACACTGTACTCTACAAATACTACATATCTGTCTTTTAAATCACATAATTGGAGAAAAGTGGGATATGAGAAGACAACATACAGTGCAGAAAGCGGAAATGAGTCAGTTAAAAAGGCAGGGGTTGATCAATCAGAAACAGGTACAGTTGATACATTTGAAATTCTTTATCAATTTTTTTTTTAGAATAAAGGAGTCATTTCTTTCTGAATTAAAAGTTAATATAAGGAACATTATTAACCCCTGTCCATATAAGATGTCACCACCAATTATGTAGGAGCTGATGCATGTGTGGACCCAACGACCAGTGTGGCTACCTGGAAGTGTGTGATAAAATAGTTACATGACAAGAAAAAAGAAAGTAGGATTCAAAGAATAAAAAACTATAAAATGCACTAAGAATGTGCAGAACGTGTCATGGATTACCACCAAATATGAATGCTTTCATTACAATTCCATAATAAACATTTTTCATTTATTGGTAATCACCAGATTGTAATACTAAATCCAGTTCTTATAAAAAAATAAAACTTTATACATAGCTAATGCTTTAACTAAAGAAGCTTGATGCAAAGCTCAAATTTCAAAAATAAATTTTTACTTCTAATGTTGATTAGTAAGAAGTGATATTAATAGGGAGAAAGTAAATTTACTAATTTGTCCTGTTTAACTCTTTTTTTCCAACATTCCTGTTAGCAGGATTTTTTAGAAGAGTTTCCTCTGCTTAGTTTTGAATATTATTGATCTATATAAAATCTATGTTTTGACTTTTCCATTTAATTAAATAATATTTTAGGTAACATCAATTGATAATCCACCTTAATAAAAAGATAAGTGTCTGTGTATCTGTGTGTCCATCCGTTTGCTATGACTCTTTTGTGGGATTTGTAAAAGCAGTGGTTATGTGCCATCTATTGGAATGAAAAATGCAATGCATTATACTACTACATGCATTACAAAACACATTCTAACAAATGGTGCACTTCAAACATTAATGCTGAATATGCTGAGGTCTGCGGTGATTACTTAGATTTCAACCAATCTTAGATGGGTAGCACAGCTACCATAGACATAATTTCATTGCTATAACTTCACATTACTATCATAATTAATATTTGACTATGTACTGTTATGACACAATTCTCTTTTGTACACTTGCTTGCTTACCCTTTAATAAAATTTGGTGTAAAAAAAATCCTCAGCTGACAGTGCTGAAGCTGAGTCATCAAGAATATGGCTAAAATCGACAGAATCTACAGTCTGTATTTGTTATCATGTTGTAAGGAAAATGAGTGATTGAAGCATGCATGGTTCTGTTTATTGCATGTTCTTTGCTCTCATTTAGTTATTAAAACTAAATAATACATGCTACTCAACTTTTCTCAAAGTGTGATGTTGACTGTTGTTGATACCCACCCTGAATCTGTTAATATCATTATTGTTACTGTTGCAAAGCACCTATGGTATGAAAATATTTCACAGTTCTAGAGAGAAGGGAGTAACAGTTAAATTGTCTACCATCCCATTCATTTTTTAAACTTCATAAATTCAGGACAAAATAAAAAACATAACTGTTTCAAAATTGTCAACAGAAAAGTGGAATGCTGTCACATGAAGTCTGGTTTATAGATTCTGGATAACAATATCTTAAAAAATAAACTGGCTCCGTAGCATGTTTGTGTAAAAATGTTTATTTATATATACTCTTACATGTTGCTCAATCAGACCAAATTTCCAAGTCAACAAAGGACAAAGAAAGTAATCAACTGTATAATACAATCATCACAACAAACTTCACTATATCTTCCACTCAGAGGTCCTGAAATGTCATCGCTACACCATACTACATATTGTCAAGCATATGGGTGTAGTGTGCCTTTTACAGGTACCAATCTGACAGGTGCACGGATGAACTCAGTCTCTTACATGTTTTCTTCATTTTCCCTCAGACTTGAAGGCAGTGATCCTGGCGAAAGGAAAAGAAGCTGTGACCTCCGTCTTTGTTCCCACCTCTTCTAGTCCTGTTGTTTAAAAGCTCCCCTCAGGAGGAAAATACCATTATTACTGAACCAACCATGGAGGATTTCACATTGGTGTTGGTAGAATCTGTGATTTTTTTTCCCCATGTATTTTCTCTCAAAAGATTGGCCATTAAAGAGCTGTTTTCTAGATCCCCAATTTCTATATGCCCTTTCTCTACCACATATTGATACACAACTGTGTTATGGGGTTTATAACCACATCTTCCCTATTGAACATTTACTACTGCACATTAATCTTTTATAGTATATACTTTACATACATTTATAAAACATATGAAAATGTAACTACATAATACATAATAATTTCATGTACTGTACCTATAGGAATGATTATAATCACTTGCCCTACTTTAACAAATGTTTTATGCATGCTTCTTTTTAACCCTCCCAAATGTCTTCTCCTACAGCAATTGAAACATAAATTGAATTCTCAAGCTATGCAAGCAATAACAATTTGCAGTTACTCTATAGAGAAATGCTTACAAAAATCAAACAACACGATAGAAATAAAAATTAATTAACAAAAAAGTAAATGACTCTTTTCTGTATATGAGAATGGAAGAGCAAATATAAATGTGTATAAGCACATTGTCATGTCTCGGCCAGGGACTGCGCCAGATTCCTCGCCAATCTGGGGTTAAAGTTTGTATTTGATGTCTCTTTTATTCATTTTTTATTATTTTTATGTTGATTATGTGCATCTTCCTTTATTTATTTATTTATTCATTCATTCATTTTTTCTATGTATGCAAGATGCCTGTGTTATGTTCCATATGTTTTGTGGCTGGGCACCCAAGAGGCAGTGCCACCTGCCAATCACTGCCAGGGCTTCCACCCTATAAAACTAGAGGATCTCTCACGGGAGTTGTTTTTTTGTGTTTCTTTGATTTATTGGATTTCTGTACCCTATTGCTCTGTTTTTTGATCTTGTTATGGATTTCTGTATTTGGGCCTTATTTGAATGGAGTACATTTTGATTTAGGCAACTCCATTTTGTCTTTTGTGCTCTATGGAGCTTCATTCTTGTTACAAGCATGTAAGTGGAAATAAACCTTTTTATGTTTGTAAAGATTCAATATTCCACTGTATCTAGTTGTAATTTGGCAGTATACGTACCTCTAGCGGGCTTATTTGGAAGTGTTTTTGGAACTTTCGGACTCCTAGTTCATGACATACATATCTTGCATTTTTGCAATGCATTTTGATATGCTGTGAGACAGAAAATTCTTTTTGGGAAAGGTATGTTTATCTTTGTCTCCATTAAGAAATATCATTAAAAATGGTGAATAATGTGGGCATAAAAACATAAAAAATACCTAAAAAAACTTAGTATACACAACTTTTTTTGTGTTTCACGGTTTATCTACTTTCAGAGAAGAGAGGAAAGGGAGAAAGGAGCACTTTTGCTGGAAATAAGCAATACGTTACTTTACCCTGACAGCGTCCTCAAGAGCTGACTCAATGCTGTGCTTTCCAGGTCTTTTTTGACTATATTCTGACACTGACTTTATGGTTCCCCCAGACATCAATTTTTTTTCACCATAAAACTAATTTATATTGACTCACCATATTAACCTGTAGTGCAGATTATTCAACCTTTTACCACAAAGTACATTAAATCCATGAAAGTCAATAGTGGGTCAAAACTGACCCAAAGAACATGGCACAACTCTAAAAAAATATGTAGTAGCTGTGACATCTGGAAACTTGTTTTGCTTTCTGTAAATTTAGGGCATTTTGCTAAAGGCCTCTACATGTATGAGCTGAAAATATTGCTTTTAGGATATCTTTATGAGTTGTGAGAAAGCAAAAACTTCTGTAAAAGGTTAGTGGCAGGTAAAAATTAACCCGAAGGACATGGCTGGGTTCAAAATGTGTAGTAGCTGCACAAAATGTGATATCTGGATACTTCTCTGCAAACATTTTTACTTTTGTAAAGTTATGGCATTATGCTAAAAGCCTTCATATTCCAGAGCTGAAAAGCTGACATTTAGGACATTTTTATGGTGAACAAAAAAGCACCCTAAATGAAGTGGAAAATCCAATAATGCCAATGGTGGACCAAAACTGGCCCAAAGGATATGGAAGTGTTTAACATGAGTAGTAATTGTGCAAAATATATGACATTTAGAAACATTTTTGCTTTGCATAAATTTGGATCACTTTACTAAAAGCATTTACATTTCTGAGCTGAAATGATGGGTTTTTATGGGAGGTGAACAACCAGACTTTTCTAAATTCAGCATTATAGTCAATGGTTGGTCAAAACTGACCCAGAAGACATGACCAGCTAAAAAGTATGGGATATTTAACTTGATTTTACTTTTCATTACTTTGGAGAAATCTATGAAAAGTCACAAAGTGTCACTCAGAACGGAAAAAATGTTCTTTACCGATTTCAAATACAGAAATTCGTCAAATTTGACATTAAGATGTTGAGGGAGTTAAACAACACAAAATTTAAGGACTATATTTCTTAGTAAGCAGTATGTCACTTCTCCTCACATTGCGGGAATAAGCAGTGTGTTACCTAAAATCTTTCCTTGTTGTAGTGGAAGTGAACTCGTCTGGGATCAGCAGAAGAAAAACAGTTGCATAATTTGCTCAGAGTGCGAGAAAGTGATTTGGGTCCACAGGAAAATACTCCAATGTTGCTGCTGAAATAAAACAAAAAAATGGTAAATGTAGACTTTTATTATATTATTGGATCATACATAGACACAAGACAATATCAGTGCTGTTATTTGACTACACAAAAGCCTTCCAAACAGTAGTTCACTTCAAATGAGTTCATTTTTGTGCATAGTTGACCTTGGAGTTATCATTGTTTTCTCTGCCAAAAGAGATATGGCTCTTTGGCAGAATGGCATAGAGCTGAAAAATATAATCATATCTTTTTGTTTTCCAAAGAATTTCTCTTTATAACACAAAGTATGAAGTTTGGCAGCCATTAACACCTGGGACAACATCATAGGGATGATCAGCATGCCACAGCCTTAATAAGTACTGTGACAATATTTCATTTGTTTGCACATTATGTCTGTTTGTTTAGCTAAAGAGGATTTAGATAAAAGAGGATATTTATATTTTTCTTTATCGTCATATAAAATAAACATTAAATTCTTTCTTGTTTCTTTCATTTTATTTAGTATAATCATGTCCTCTTGAAGCCTGTGGTTTTCAATTATTTTTAGGTGTGAAAATGAATGCCTTGAAAATGCATATAAAAAAAAATCGATGAAATTTACATTTTTTTAAGTGCAGCTGATGTCCATCAGTATGATGAGTGCAGCTAACATGGTTTTCTATATACTTGTTACATGATGACTTGTTTCACAGCTCCAAGTCAAGTAATTTATTTATATGCTCATTTAAAAACTACAGGAGTTGACCCTAACTCCTTTCCAGTTAAATACAATTAAATAACAAATACTACATACATTATAACATTTATAAATAAAACAACATAGTAGAATATACAATAAAATAACCTGAAAATTTACATACAAGAAGTAAGAAAATAAAATTAATGTAAATGTAATACAATAAACAACAGATTAAGAAGAAGAGGGTAAAAATTATTAAGATGAGTTTAAAAGTAACATATTAGTGGACTTGACAAAAACCCTAGGAGAACCTCAAAATGAAAAAGTTGGGTCTTTAATTTAGATTTAAACTCATCAATAGAACAGCGGGACTTAAAGTTGGACAAGAGACTATTCCAAAGTCTGAAGGCAGCTACAGAGAAACTTCAGTTGCCTTTGGTTTTGAGACGAGAGTGAGGAACTGAGAGGAGCTGTTGTGAGGATGACCTAAGTGACCGGGAGGCTGAATATAGAAATAGCAGATTTGAAATTTATTAAGTGCTTTAAAAAACAAGTAGCAACATTTTAAAATCAACTCTATTTCACAGGCAACAAGTGCAAATGAGCTAGAACAGGAGTGATACGTCGTCTTTTCTTTGCTGCAGTTAAAAGTCTAGCAGCTGCATTCTGTATTATTTGAACTCTAGAAAGTATGGAATGGGGCAGCCCCATATACAGGGAATTACAGTAGTCAAGCCGAGAGGTGATAAATACATAACTATTTTCAGGTTCCCATGAAATAAAATTGTCTTTAACTTGGCTATAGTTCTGAGATGATAAAAGCTGCCCTTTACAACACTGCTGACTTGTTTATTAAAATTCAATGAAGCAACCAAAAACACACCAAGGTTTTTAACCTCATTATGCAAATTTACGAACAGTGGACCAAGCACGCTGCTAAGAGTTTGGGGGGCCAAATATAATGACTGCAGTTTTGTTTTCATTTAGTTGAAGGAGGTTCCTTGCCATTCAGTATTTAATATCATTTAAGCAATTGAAAAGGTTCTTCAAATAGAAGGTGCTATCAACTATAACTGGTAGGTAAAACTGTATGTCATTAGCATAACAATGATACAAAAAATGTTTTTTTTTTGGTGATAGAGCCAAGCATGTATAGTGAGAATAAAAGAGGCCCTTAACTCAAACCTTGGGGAATGCCACATTTATTGGCAGTGGAGGATGAGGAACAGTTACCTATTCTGACAGAGAAGCTTCTTTGTTTCAGGTAGTAGGTAAACCATTTTAACACTGTGTTCTGTAAACCAGCTTCTGCCTCCAAGCATTTTAAAGGAATATCACAGTTGATTATGTCAAAAGCTGCACTAAGTGCTTCAGTATTTCAGCTACTGAATGTGTAGAATTTACAAGCTCTCTTTATGTCTACAGATGTCATGTTTTTTCCTGGTCCTTTTCATCTATAAAGTTATGCATGTTAGTTTGACTGGGCTATAATTCAAACAATTTTGAGCTCTAGAGTAGCTGTTTTGGGGTTCCTTTACTTCCACTTTTAAGATGCCAGTTGAGAGTTGCTCCTTGGGACAAGTGCCTTGTCAAGTGGATCAGAGAGCAGCATTCTGATAAATGAGGCCTGTAATTCTTGAACAATAATGAAAATCTGATGCTTAGCTTCAGCACAATGGCAATGCATCAATGAGCAGAGGTCGTTAGCCTCTCCTTAAGGCTTTCATGGTTGGTTTGGTTTCTTATGAGACTTCTGGCGGACTCTACATACGTACCTCTGGGTGTGTGGGATTCTGCTTATAGCACTGATCTACACTTTAAGTCAAGCATGCAAAGCAAGATTACCATTTTCTTAGCTAGCAAGTGGTGGTGAACTATTGGCCTGTTGAGCTGTAAATGTGGTTTGATTGAGTCAGAGAGGATTTACTCAGATCAGGTAACAATGATACATGGAAATTAAATACAATGTTTTTGATGAAATTGAGGAATCAAACATGAGACACCAAAACAAGGCTCTGATACACTTGGAATTTAAATAAGTGAAGAAATTTCAAGTAAAGCAACCACACCCGACATCCTGAAGCAGTAAACTCAAGTGTCCCCTGAAACAGAGATGTTCATTTGATAATTGAAAATCACTTGCAAATTATCAAAAAAAATCAAGGAATTAGTATTTATGCTTCTGTGAAATGATCTTCATGATTACATGAGAGATACCCCTTCAGTCTCAGCTTTTAAATCCGAGCTAAAGACTCACTACTATAGCATTGGCATACCATGATTAGAGCTGCTCAATAGGCTGTTCGTATTGCAATTTTTTGGACATCTGTTAAAAAATAAAACCTTAATAGTCTTTATGAACTATTTTGACCCTTCTCTATTCGTTTCTTTCTCGTTTGTATCTTGTTATAGCACTTGGTACCCTGTTTCATTGCCAAGCAGCAATTCTTGGCCATGAAAAGTGACAGCAGAGATACTGGGAGTTTTAGGATTCCACAATAATATGAATTGATCTTCTTCATATTACACTGTCTGGCAGGTACTCATGAGAATTGAAAAAAGGCTTCTGTTTTCTAGGAATGTTGTTTACTGGATTTTTTGTTTTCCTGTCTTCCATTGTCAATTGGTCATAATTCAATTATACATTTAATAGACTTCATTTTGTTCTGATTTGTTTGTTAATTATTTAATTCTATTGTACTGTGTGTTTAATATAATGTGTGTGTTTAAGTACATTGTTTTGTATAGTTTAATAATATAATGTTAATGCATTATGGCTGCAAATACAGTATGAGTGGGCACTCCTTGTCAGAGAATAGTACCACACAAAATTTATAAACTTGATTAGGATAGTTGTGCTGTGAAGTTAAATTAAAATATAAAAGAAATGAATTGTTTTTTTTCTTTGATACTACAATTTTAGCTGCATTTGTATATAATGTACACATTTTGTTGAGGGACACTTATTTTTGAAGGATATTTGTTGAGATATCATTGACATATCTTGAACAGATCATGCTGTACACAGTTTTAAAATTTCTAAATCTTCCATTGAAAAGTATTGGCAAACTTGCAAACTCCTCAATCCTAAAACGTAGAAGCATTATGTGTGACTTTAACATCAAATTAGATTATTGTTTCAATTTTACCTTGACAACAGGTACACCAACCTGTATATTTTCCTCTTTTTCACTTCCAGAAGGCATTACTGATGGCAAACAGATCTCCATTTAAAGATAATGAAACACCAGTATAATGCTGTGTGTAGAATTCACACTAAAACATATCGTATGGACAAAAGTGGAAATGTGCATAAGCACAAAAAAATTCAGATGCACTAAGCCAATTTCCACACACTTCCATTCCATAAATCCCAGTCGGCGTGAAAAGTAACACTTGTGCACATGCCTGCCACCCCATCCTGACTCCTCCCAGAATGACACCCCTTTGAACATGCAAATCAATATAAATCGCCTCTTACGTTCAGTGTTTTGTGAAAAGACAATTGCAAAAGCACAGAAAAAAAACTTTGGCGAATGCAAAGTGGAGGCAAGGAAAAGTGTACTGTTTGTTTGCTTAAGCAGTGTTATAAGCAACAAAAGGAAAGTGATGGAGTGATACAGCATGGTGGAGACACTCGAAAGTTCAAGTTCAGAAAGTCGCACAGTACCCTAGTCATAGCCCACTGTCAGAGTGTCATACGGAAGCTGATTAGGGTACAGAGAAAAGAAAAAAAATTTGAGAAACAGTAAAAAAAAAAGAAACCAGGTTGAAATGTAGACTTTAATTTTGAAATTTATGTCGTAGTTCATTTTGTCATTAAAGTTAAATGTTGTAAATTTCATCTTAAAATCGATGTTTAATTTACTAGAATTTTTCAAGTCCCATTGTAACCCAGTCATTAATCACTACATGCTTCTTAAAAAAAGGCTTTCTTTTTCATAGACAGGAGCACGCAGTCACTGATCATGATTACATTCATGATATTACAGCTCTTTGAACATTTTAGAACAGTAAGATGTATACTTGATATAACTGTCATGATGAAATGCATCCATCCATCCATCCTCTTCCGCTTATCCGAGGTCGGGTCGCGGGGGTAGCAGCTTAAGCAGAGAAGCCCAGACTTCCCTCTCCCCGGCCACTTCTTCCAGCTCTTCCGGGAGAATCCCAAATGCTCCCAGGCCAGCCGGAGACATAGTCCCTCCAGCGTGTCCTGGGTCTTCCCCGGGCCTCCTCCCGTTGGACGTGCCCGAACACCTCACCAGGGAGGCGTCCAGGAGGCATCCTGATCAGATGCCCGAGCCACCTCATCTGACTCCTCTCGATGCGGAGGAGCAGCGGCTCTACTCTGAGCCCCTCCCGGATGACTGAGCTTCTCACCCTATCTTTAAGGGAAAGCCCAGACACCCTGCGGAGGAAACTCATTTCAGCCGCTTGTATTCGCGATCTCGTTCTTTCGGTCACTACCCATAGCTCATGACCATAGGTGAGGGTAGGAACGTAGATCGACTGGTAAATTGAGAGCTTTGCCTTACGGCTCAGCTCTTTTTTCACCACGACAGACCGATGCAGAGCCCGCATCACTGCGGATGCCGCACCGATCCGCCTGTCATCTCACGATCCATTCTTCCCTCACTCGTGAACAAGACCCCGAGATACTTAAACTCCTCCACTTGGGGCAGGATCTCCCCCCCAACCCTGAGAGGGCACTCCACCCTTTTCCGGCTGAGGACCATGGTCTCGGATTTGGAGGTGCTGATTCTCATCCCAGCCGCTTCACACTCAGCTGCGAACCGATCCAGAGAGAGCTGAAGATCACGGCCTGATGAAGCAAACAGGACAACATCATCTGCAAAAAGCAGTGACACAATCCTGAGTCCACCAAACCGACCCCTTCAACACCCTGGCTGCGCCTAGAAATTCTGTCCATAAAAGTTATGAACAGAATGGTGACAAAGGGCAGCCCTGGCGGAGTCCAACTCTCACTGGAAACGGGCTCGACTTACTGCCGCAATGCGGACCAAGCTCTGACACCGTTGTACAGGGACCAACAGCTCTTATCAGGGGTCCGTACCCCATACTCCCGAGCACCCCCACAGGATTCCCGAGGGACACGGTCGAATGCCTTTTCCAAGTCCACAAAACACATGTAGACTGGTGGGCAAACTCCCATGCACCCTCCAGGATCCTGCTAAGGGTGAAGAGCTGGTCCACTGTTCCGCACCAGGACAAAACCACACTGTTCCTCCTGAATCCGAGGTTCGACTATCCGACGGACCCTCCTCTCCAGAACCCCGAATAGACTTTTCCAGGGAGGCTGAGGAGTGTGATCCCTCTATAGTTGGAACACACCCTCCGTCCCCTTTTAAAGAGGGGACCACCACCCGGTCTGCCAATCCAGAGGCACTGTCCCGATGTCCATGCGATGTTGCAGAGACGTGTCAACCAAGACAGTCCTACAACATCCAGAGCCTTAAGGAACTCCGGCGTATCTCATCCACCCCGGGCCCTGCCACCAAGGAGTTTTTGACCACCTCGGTGACTTCAGTCCCAGAGATGGGAGAGCCCACCTCAGAGTCCCCAGGCTCTGCTTCCTCATTGGAAGGCATGTTAGTGGGATTGAGGAGGTCTTCAAGTACTCCCCCACCGACCACAGCGTCCCAAGTCGAGGTCAGCAGCGCACCATCCCCACCATATACAGTGTTGACACTGCACTGCTTCCCTCCTGAGACGCCGAACGGTGGACCAGAATCTCCTCGGCCGTCCAAAGTCGCTCTCCATGGCCTCTCCAAACTCCTCCCATGCCCGAAGTTTTGCCTCAGCAACAACCGGCCGATTCCGCTTGGCCTGCCGGTACCTATCAGCTGCCTCCAGAGACCCACAGGACAAAAAGTCCTATAGGACTCCTTCTTCAGCTTGACGGCATCCCTCACGCGGTGTCCACCAACGGGTTTGGGATTGCCGCGACAGGCACCACCACCTTACGGCCACAGCTCCGTCAGCCGCCTCAACAATAGAGGCACGGAACATGGCCCATTCGACTCAATGTCCCCACCTCCCTCGGACGTGGTTGAAGTTCTGCCGAGGTGGGAGTTGAAGCTACTTCTGACAGGGGACTCTGCCAGCCGCTCCCAGCAGACCCTCACAACACGCTTGGGCCTACCAGGTCTGACCGCATCTTCCCCACCATCGAAGCCAACTCACCACCAGGTGGTGATCAGTTGACAGCTCCGCCCCTCTCTTCACCCGAGTGTCCAAGACATATGGCCGCAAGTTCGATGACACAACCATAAAGTCGATCATCGAACTGAGGCCTAGGGTGTCCTGGTGCCAAGTGCACATATGAACACCCTTATGCTTGAACATGGTGTTCATTATGGACAATCCGTGGCGAGCACAGAAGTCCAATAACAAAACAACGCTCGGGTTCAGATCGGGGCCATTCCTCCCAATCACGCCCTTCCAGGTCTCACTGTCATTGCCCACGTGGGCATTGAAGTCTCCCAGCAAAACGAGGGAATCCCTAGAAGGTATGCCCTCTAGCACCCCTCCAGAGACTCCAAAAGGGTGGATACTCCAAACTGCTGTTCGGGCGATACGCACAAACAACAGTCAGGACCCTTCCCCACCCGGCGGAGGGAGGCCACCTCTCGCCCACCGGGTAAACCCCAATGCACAGGCTCCAAGTCGGGGCAATAAGTATGCCCACACCTGCTCGGCACCTCTCACCGGGGCAACTCCAGAGTGGTAGAGAGTCCAACCCCTCTCAAGAAGATTGGTTCCAGAGTCCAAGCTGTGCCGAGGTGAGTCCGACTATATCTAGCCGAACCTCTCACCTCGCGCACTAGCTCAGGCTCCTTCCCTTCAGAGAGGTGACATTCCACATCCCAAGAGCCAGTTTCTGTAGCCGAGGATCAGACCGCCAAGGTCCCCGCCTCCGGCCACCACCCAACTCACACTGCACCCGACCTCCTTGGCCCCTCCCATAGGGCCCACCCGCATCCGGGCAAGGGAAAACATCATCCACAGTTTTTAATCTTCATTGGAGGTGTTGAACCGTTCTTTGTCTCATCCCTCACCTAGGACCAGTTTGCCTTGGGTGGCCCTACCAGGGGCATAAAGCCCCGGACAACATAGCTCCTAGGATCATTGGGACACGCAAACCCCTCCACCACGATAAGGTGACGACTCAAGGAGGGCTGATGGCTCAAGCATTTATTAAACATGTGGGGGCACAGTGGCACAGCGGTAGCGATGAGTTGGCGGCCCGTCCAGAGATTGTTCTTTCCTCCCCCGTTCAGGGATTGTTCCTGCTTCCCTCAAAATACTTGCTGGGACATGCACGACCCGGATTGGAGTAACTTAATGCAGCAGTACTGTCTCTGTCAAACATACTAACCCCCAATTCCTGTCCTTCCATTTTCTATCTCCACATACCCAATTGCCACCCAATGAGCTCTGTAATAAACGTAAATCCAGCTGTAAGCTTAGAACGTCTGTTCTTCAATACTATTATTGAACATTAAAAAATATTCATTATACATGTTTAATTATTCCATCCTTCCTGGGTCATGCCAGTCCCAGCAAGTATCAAGCGCGCAGCAGGAACAAGTCCAAATGGACTGTGGCATGGCTGAGTAGAATCCATGCAGATGTTTGTGGTTTTCTTTAGGCAGCGTGCACCATAAATGTCCTAAAGGGCTGGAACCTGTATCCCGATAATCCTCTGCGCTCTCAAGACAACCCGCCGCAGAGCTTCAGCAATGGATTGAAATACTCTGAGTGGTGCACTGACAGTAACAACACTAAAGCAGCTATGGTATTTAGAATAGTTTGTTCATTCCATGCACCTTTATATTGTTACAGAATGAGTACAATCAAGTGAATTAAATTTGTAAATGATATGCAGTTAATTTCAATATATGTGACAACTCCTGTGTCACTGATGTGAATCTGAAAAAAAAGGGAGACCACACAGAAACAGTAGTAGTGCTTTGATGCTGGGTGCTGACAGTGTGCAAAACTGAGCAGAAACATGCATACACAATGGGGTAGGCTGCTGTGAGAATGTGCTTCACGGCAAGTTTAGTTTTTATACTTTGCGATGTGAGCGTGGAAATGGGCGTATTCAACATTTTTGTGTGTCTGCACCGTTTATACATGAGGACCCAGAAGACTGTGTGTGAGGGTAGGAAGTTACCTAGCATAGAAACCTTTGTATCAGTGGATTGCTTCTGCTTTATGAAGCCTACCCAACAGCTTGAGTGCATGAGCACCTCAGTCTCCCGATGCTTTAAGTTGTATCAGGTAAGTTAAATGATATGAAATGCAAGCAAGAAAAACAAAAAGTTATGTAGCTATGAATGATTTGCCTTGTGATGTTATGCAGACTTTTTGACATTTAAGAAATTATTATAAAGTAAGTTATTGTCAATTTTGTACTTTCAAACTTGTTAAGTGTCCTGTATGGTACAAAGCAGCTATTAAAGGTTAGGAAAGAAACAAGTTACATGTACTGTATGTCCTCAACCATAACATGCCTCTTAGTTTAAGTCTGTAGTGTGCTGTTGTGCCATTTTTGATGCCTTTCAAAAATTCCAAATTTGTAGGGTATATAATATGGTACAAGAGGAGTCCAGGCTTCCAGACAAGTTATACCCTGGCAACCCCATTTCATTTCAACAAAAAATGCAGCCAGTAGTGGTTCAAACAAGAAGTATTAATTATCACTGAAGGTGGTGAATAGACTAATAGGAGCTCTGTCCTCTGCTAAAGTCAGTTTGGCAACTGATGCCATCTTCTGGGAACATTACAGTTTTAATGAGCTGTGACTGGAAGGAATGGAGTTTTCTTGGGGTGGGGAGCAGATTCAGTCACCCATCTTGGCTATTTTTTATTGGCTGCAGAGGAGGAGGAAGGAAACGATAATATTAGTGTCAGCGCCTCCTCTCGTCCCGGGGTGGTACTGCTTACCCTCATTAGATCCGGGAAGGTAGTCCCCAGACGGAAATGTGTGACAATGGATACAAGGGTATACACAACACAGAAAAGATCAAGATTTCTCTTAGATAGGTATCCTTGTAATTTTAGCATCATAAATCTACAAAAAGTACATTCTTCTACTTGATATATATTTCAAGAAGACAGAGGCTAAGCTGAACCCTAAAACTGCATATTGATTTATATCTTTTGGTTTTTACTGCAATAAAACCTAAACTTAACACTAATACTAAAACTTATTTGACTGGTTAGGAGTCACAAGGAGTCTGTGTAGTGGCATAGCAATGGATTGTGTCGATTGTGCAAAGCATAAGGGCCTACGAGGTTGGGGGGCCCACTCGGAGCTGTATAGATTTTTATTTTTTATTTTTAATTATTTAACTAAAACCTTGGTCTCAGTCTCAACAGGGATGTTCGGTCAGGGGAGTGAAAAAGAAAAAAAAAAAAACTAAAATGATAACATAAAATACATGTCTTCTGTATGATTTCTATAATTTTGATCATTTTTATAGTAAGAATCGCTGAATTGGCCCATTTCCTCACCTCGGACTATGCTCTCCCTCACATACTGGGTTTATGCATGCAGTTGTCACCTGCCTGTTGCTCTCTCTCTCTATGTTGCCAATATAACATTTGCAGACTCATTTATTATACACCCTGACTTTCCACAATCTGGATAATATCTTTACTGAACATGTGTGACATATTAAGTCTTGCTGATCGGACATAAAACAGCAGTGAAAAGGCACAAGGTGAGGCAGGCAGTACTGTGCCGCCCTGAAGGGGGTGCATGTGAGCCCAACAGGTGCTTGTTGCTGCTGCTTTTCTACACAGAGGCTCTAGGAGCCAGTAAGTTAGCGATATCAGAAAGTCAAGTGCACTGCAGTGGCCCATTTATTTTTATTTTTTGTTCCGACTGACTGACAAAATTTAAGATTAAGATTTTTAAAACTAAAGGAAAATAAGGAGGACTTTTACAAGAAAGTGACAGAGATTTTCATGGAGAAGGATAGGCGTATAGACTTCATTTAAAAATAAAGGTAAGACCATAAACAGCTTACAATTTTATAAAAAATGGGATCAGACTAAGAAAAAAACAATCCAATATTTAAATTTTGACCTTAAATAAAATATTCTTTTGTTTTTCTTGTTATCCTTTTGTTGAACAGTCTCTATTAAATTGATTAAAGTGTAAAAATTAAACGCTATTAAAAACCACTAAATATTTCAATTAAGGTAAAAATTTAATTTTTTTTTGTACACTACTCAATACTTTCATCTGGAATTGTGGAATTGCAACAGCAAATTTAGAACACATGGAGGGTGTAGAGTAAATGTCGCTCAGCCTAAATGTAATGTTCTTTCTTAGCCAAATATGTGCCTTACCTATGTGTGTGTAAAGCAGGGGTCCCCAACTCTGGTCCTGGAGGGCCCTAGTGACTGCAGGTTTTCATTTTAACTCTTTTCTTAATTAGTGACTTGTTTTTGCTCCTGATTAACTTCTTTTGAAATAAATTTATTTGATTTGCTCTTGAAGACTCAGCCCCCTTAATTGTTTCATTTTCCTTAATTAGCAGCCAAAGAATAATGAGATAGAAATTTAGCCAAAGCATGACCAGCAAATTGAGTCCATTGTACAATCATGGAAAATAAAGAAAGGTGAAGGTCTCGGGATTGCTGATCTGCTCAGGTCCACAAAACGTTTTAACAGAGCTCTCAAAAAAGAGAAAATCAACATTTTCAGAAATGTCTGCTATTGCACAATGAGAGCCATGGAATTAAAGAGCGGGTTTAATTAAAGAAGAGAATTGGCGACTAATTAAGCAACTGGTTGGAGTGAAATTGTTTGGAGTTTGAGGCACTGACTTGGTTGGTCTTCTGTTGGCTCAATCACTTCACATTTCAGTTCTATCTGGGTGCCATTTAAAGAAAGAAATGAAGCAATTCAGAGGAACAATGAGGAAATTTGGGGGAACAAATCTTAAAATTACAAGTCTATTGACATTTTCTCCAAAAGAAGTTAATTAGCAGCAAAAACAGTGCACTAATTAAGAAAAGGGTTAGAATGAAATCCTGCAGCCACTGAGGCCTTCCTGGACCGGAGTTGGGGTACCCCGGTGTAAAGAATGCTGATGAGATATGAAACATAACCAGTAGTCAATGCTGCCAACTGAATAGTGAATACGCTACTCCTTTGGGTTCATATATTTGTAAATCTGACTCTGAAGGAGTGAGTCAGTGCCTCACCAGCCATGAGCCTCACTGCACGTCACTGAGTCTCAATGCATTGGCTTCAATGTTCAATGTCTTGTTACCATCAACTCTGGCCTTGATGGCTGACGACGAATTGTATGCTGCTGCTGATCTTCTTGTTGAACACTATACTCTTGCACCGACATTTCACCGGCGTTTCCCACTCAATTGTCATTCCGTGCATGTTTAAAATTGATCCTGTCAACCAATTTGACTGTTTTCAAGCTGAATTGTTGCTGATAGATCACTGTGCATTGTCATCTACTTCCAGTGACATTTGCACGGCTTACATGTTACTGCTGTCTATATACCAGTGACTGTCGTTGCATGTGAACAATTGTTCTCCAAGTCAAAACTCATCAAAAATGACCTCAGAAGCACCACGTAGCAAGACAAACTTTGTGGCTTGTCTGTAATTTCAATGGAAAACGAGCATACCAGACAACCTGACGTGTCAAACATTGTTGAGGCTTTTGCACAACAGAAGGCACACAAGTGAATATTCTAAGGTACCCGCTGTGGCAAACCCTAATGGGAGCAGCCAAAAAAAGAAGAAGTAATATTATAAGTAATATGAGTTGTGAATTGTCAGTCAGTTCCATTTTTGTAAGCTTTAAGAGTTTAACATATCTTTAATCTGTTTTCTTGTGTACCTTAGTATGGCTTATTGTGCATTAGTGTCACCACTGTGAGGATTTGTGAGTCTGGCCACTTTATGGTGTCCATTTTTTTTAGAACTTATGTAAAACGGGTCAATTGTGTAGTAGCATCATGTCAGCCAGTTTTGTTTTAAGTTGTTACGAATTGAAGTTGTTTCATTTTATAGCACAGAACAATTTCTACTTTCTAGCTTACATTACATTTCAATCATCTTCTTTCACAAAGTTGTCTTGGAAAAGTAAGTGGGTCCACATTTTACTTTTTTTTTTTTTGAGATTTTATTAATTTAATTGCAATCATTCCATACAAATCAATCAATTATTACAAAAAGTAGAATTGGGAACAAGTTGACCCCCACCCCTGAGAGAGAGAGCAAGGCCAATGGAGTAAAATTTAAGGCTTGTAAACATACCTAAATTGAAAGTTTGATAAGCCAATAGAGATGAATGGAGAAGAAAAAGAAATACAGAAATAATTGCTTCCTCTGTGCTTTAAGAGCTTATTTTAAAATATTACTGATTAGATCCTGCCATGTTTTGAAACATTTTACATATTTTTATGTACAACTACTATTACCCACACCTCCAACATTCCATTCTCACAATTTATTTTTATTATAGTGGCTATAGTAAAGTGATTTAAAAAGTTATTACAAATTTCATTTAGAGAGCCGGTTTGTTTGTCACCAGCATGACGCCCCAACCCGGACTGGCCCCTAGGATTTTGTTGCCATTAAATTACTAACAGTTATGCTAGACAGGAGGGGCCCATCTCAAGGCACTGCACAGGGGCCTTCAGCAAGTTAGTTACGCCACTGAATCTGTGGCTGGGAAAAAAACATGAACTCACCCAAAAAAAAACACATAAAGTGCCCAAACATACTAAAGTTTAGCATCACTAATGCACATGACACTTATTTCTTAGATTATAAAAGGAAACCTTCTCAAATTTAAGGCACACACTGAGAAAACTGAACCTGGAACACAAGTAATGGAAGTTGGACACTAGCTATCCTTGCTTTAAGTACATTTTCTGAACCAGTTTTTTTAATTCAAGGTTACAAGAAGCTGAAGCCTATTCTAGCAGCAATAAGGAAATGCATAAGCCACCTCTAAATGGGGAGCCAGACTTTCCTATTGCATACTAACTGTGGTAATGCACTTTGGAATACGGTATTGGACTGTAGGAAAAAAGAAGACCAAGCCTGTAAAATCTTCACACGGGGCAGTCTAAGTGGGTCAAAGCAGTGAGCACTGTTACAAAACGATAATTAATAACACTATACAGTATACACAATGGAAAAATAAAGCAAGAGTATATGATTTTTTTAAGTGAAAAATGCAGTAAATCCTGTAAATTTAAGTGTAAAATTAATATGACAGAGACAAAAATCAAAGTGAACGAGTATGAATGAAATAAAGAATTGGAGGCTGTTGGTTTCAAATGTCATTGAACCAAATGTGATCTGCAGTTCTCCCTTAAATTCTAAGAGAAGAACTGCTGACAAACTGACAGCCCTGTCATACCACAGAAAGTCGTACCACGGATGGCTGTCAGCAATGCGTCTGAATTCAGCATTCCAGTTTGGCCTGCCATAGAATGTCTTCTGTTGTAGCCCAGTGATAACGTCTCTCTTCTCATCATAGTGTAGTGCGATATGAGCAGCCTGAGGGAGCAGAAAACACAAATGGGTATTTTATGAGATTTCACTATGCTTTTTGTTCTGAAGCATTTTTAAAAGTTTCATATTAACAGTAAAATATTCTAATACATTGTGGGTGGAAATATTTTAACCCTGTGCAAGTGTGAAATCTTGTATACCTCATCATTTATTTATACACAAGCTGGCTTCTCAACTGCAAAGCTTATGCAGTTTTCACAAAAGAGATATGTATCACCACAACAATGCTCTGAAACTAGTTCATTTGCTAATGTAAATTCTTATAGATTGTATAGGGCCACTGATTTTGATAGAATGAGATTTGTTTTAGCAATTAATGATAGTTGCCATTCTGTTGTACTTGTCTTAATGTGGAGTTTTACTGGCCTTTCATTTTTAATCTTTTGTGGCATCTACCTCATGTTTGGGAATTTTCACTTGTTTAGATTCATTTGCGTGTTATAATTACATTTCACTCCCTTGTTTACCGCACGCTTCTTCATGAGTGACATTTGTTCTCCTTTTAAACTTTGCTTTAGCTACTCTTTCTAAACTTGCTTTTCCCTATTTAGGTAATTCAATTTGTTGAGCTTGACACATTCCCATTGCAGTGCCTTTTCATGCATCTTTATTCATATTAGGCATCATTGAATGCCTAAATATACTTAACAATGTGGTCAGAGTGCTGAGTTTCAGCTAAACCTGCTTAACCTGGAAGCAAGATTCCTTTAATTGTAGGTGTTGGGAGGACAGCAATAGCCCTTTATTAAACCATTGTTAGTGTCAGGTTGTTGCTTCATTTATACAGCTTCTGCAGTGATAATGTTTGCAATACTCTATCTGTTTAAATGCCTTTTGTCCTCCACACCTCCCAGCAAGTTTTCTCCACCTCCACCTGACACTGGCTTGCTTGCTGGGTCTACAGAAGTCCTTTTTATAGTCTTCCACCCAGAAGTGCTTCTGTCCTTCCGTTGACAAGACTTGCTAGCACTTCTGGGTCAGAAGGAGAGCTCATGTCTCTGGGCTTTCGTCCATGTGACTGGCTAGTACTTCCGGGATGTGGTTGAGATGTGACTCCCCAGGTTCTTTTGCAGTGTCCCCTGGTGGCACCCACGGTACCCAGCAAGGCTGTGGTATTAAACTACATGTCCCATAGTGCCCTGTGGGAATCTTGGAGGAAGTAGTGTCCCAAAGAGGTTGCCTTCCCCCATCTTTCAACTCTGTGAGCGTACCGGCCGTCTATCATGATAGATAGATAGATAGATAGATAGATAGATAGATAGATAGATAGATAGATAGATAGATAGATAGATAGATAGATAGATAGATAGATAGATAGATAGATAGGGAGACGATCACAGGTCTGTTCTAATCTGAATAAAGTAGTTAGATTGCCAATTGCATAAAAAAATTATGGCCCCTAATGTGTGGAACTCACACTCCTGAAATTTTTTTGGAAGGTCTCTCATATATAATACCTTCAAATCTTGCTCGAAAACGTATCTTTTTGCATTGCTGTTCTTGATTTTATTTCTGACTCATCCGTACTTGCCATACCAACTCGACTGTAGTTTTTATTGATTATTCTTAATCTCCTCCATGTATTTTATGGTTTATGCTCTACTTGGCCACCAGTTATTAATTATTCCTGTCTTTCTTAAGTTGTATTCTGCTCAGTGACAGAATCTTACGCATGCAACATGGTAGATTGAGAGGGAAAGCCTGTTGTATCAAAATAAGTTCTCTTTTAGCTCTATTAGCTGAACAGATTTTTGAGTTGTTGACTATCGCCACTACTGTCTCAGAGAGGATGATTAGCTGAGAAGATGGGAGGCATCCTGAGCTTGTGTAAATACATATAAGTGAAGTCCAAAATAGGAATGTGAAGAACAACTTTCTACTCATTGTAAATGCTGCATGATTGTGGTCATAGGATGAACCCGCATGAGTTTTAGGAGCAGCAGTCTTGGCGGAGTTTTCATGTATTGCCTTGACACAGAAGTGTTGATAAAGGACTACCAACAACCAAACATCCAGCCAACTGCAGCTCTGTGGTCAAAAATTGATCACTAATGAAAGTAGTCAATGGAGGTCATAACGACTTGAACAGTGTAACAGACTAGTTTAGAGTCAGTCAGTTAACAACAAGTACACAATTGTCAAAAGAAGAATATGAGAATAAACAGCCTGCCATACCTTGTCATTAATAGTGTATGGAACAGTCTAACTGATTGCCATTCTGATTAGCAAAAGATAAGTAAATACAGTTGCATTGGAATAAAGAACAAAATACAAGAGGAATAGAAATAAATTGTTCTAATTGTTCTATGTATAATAATTCTTGTGCTTGCTGATTTAACACTCATGGAAAGACTAGCTTAAGTATCTGAGACCTTGCATCCACTCATCTATGGTGGTAGATGAATATTGGTGTGGCACACATTTTTGCCGTTTTTATATATGTTGAGAGCCTTGCTTTAAAAGACATAAAATATCTGAAAATTGTTGGTGATCAGGTACTTCTCTTTATAGAAACAGTTTACCCATCTACAAATTGGCTTTATCAACCAAGAAGTACTCCAAATGCAAAGCTAGAAAAGTTCAAAAAGGTTCCTGGCCTTAAATACAATGAAGCATCTGTCAAATTGGATGGTCTGAGCTGTTCATCATAGAAATGTACCACTAGTTTTCCTATAAGAACTGTGTCGCACATTACTGTTAATATTGACCAGCACCCCTGCACTATACTTTCGACACTTTGATAAGTTCATGGCCTAAGAAATTCAATAGAGAAAAAAAAGGAATCAACTCACTAATATGCAGAAGTGTATAAATTGGCCATTCGGTGTACTATATTATGTTCAGGTAGTTTAAAATGAAGGTAAAATGAATTGATTGGCAAATTATGAGCCCAGATGTAACACGTTAGAAGAGACATTATCAAATTTTCTATAGTACGTGACACTTCTAATGAATATTCCTGACTGCAAAATTGAATTTGATTGCATTAAATTACCATAAATTTACTTTTGATAAGCCACAGCTGTACAGCATAGTGCTAACTAAACATTAGAAGTAAAAACAGAATAAAGGTCAGGCACCTCAATGTCACTCCAGCCGGTAAGAAAAATATGGTAACTCAAAAAGTGCCTTTTTCCCTTTTCCGTCAGTTGTAATTCCAATGAGCGAAGCAGATCGGCAAACCACTCAAAAGCAGATGTATCTCGACAAATCCAGAAGAAGTAAATCTAGGAAGTGAGCAACCAAAATGGAAATTAAGGAGAGTGAGAGAGGTATGTCTTTTTTGCTTAACAAATCTAATTTATATTTTATTTTAGCTAATTCTGTACGATAACAGACATAATACATCCATTCATCCATGCATGGATCCATTTTCAAACCCACCTATCCAGATGAGGATCATAACAAGCCAGTGTTTATCTCAGCAGCATCAGTTGCAAGGCCACTGTACCCAATCATACATTTTTTGCATTCTGGCAAAAGAAAACTGTAAAACAACATCGGTGTATTTACTGTATATGGAAGCAATATTTTTCACTGTTTTCAGTGTTTCTTCTAAACAGTAAGCTGTTGTTGTTTTTACTTATTTTATGCATTTGATTAAATAGAATATACAAAGAAGTTAAGATTAAACATTGTTAGAATGAAACATTATTTTGTCTCATTGTACTGATCAAACAAGACAATTAAATCATGCAAATGTACTCATGTTGCAATTATGAAACAGAATGTAGTAATTGGTAGGTCCATTTAAAAGATTAGTCTTTGATATACAGTGTACAGTGTATTTAGTAAAGAAAAAAATTATCATTAATTTTGTTCATCTATACTCCGCACTAAACTTTTGTACTCCATAATTGAAGCAGGGTTGAAAATGGGTGGATGATTGTTCTCTGTGATCTTTATTTCAAAGCACTAAAACAGGAAAGTATTTTTTAATGTGACATTGTTTTATGCTAGAAGTAAAATCTAAATAATGTGCTGCTTACCCATCCCTGCATGGTTTGATTATACAGTGCCATTGCTGCAGTAATGACTTAAGTCTTTTGGTGTATGTACACCCCAGCTTTGTACACTATTTTGGAGTGATTTTAGTACATTCTTCTGAGCAGATTTGCTTCAGGTTGTTCAGGTTAGTCAAATGATGCTTGGCATCACAATTTTCAAATTCTGCACCAGATTCTCAAATGAATTGAGATCAGAGCTTAGACTGGACCATTGTAAGACATCTGCCTTTCCCTTGAGCCACCCCAAGATTACTTTGGTCTTACATTTGGGCTAATTGTCCTGATGTGAAACAAAGTTTTGCCCCTGCTTCAGTTCTTTAGTAGAGTGATGCATTTTTTCATTATTTGCTTATATTTTGTACTGTACTTTCTTCCTTCTGTTTTAACCAGGCATCCAGCTTCTGCTGATGAAAGTCAGCTCCACGACATAAAGCTACTGCCACCATACTTCACTGTAGGCATGGTGTTTCTTTGAAGTGTCAGCAGTGTTACATTTGTGTGTTACTTATTTCTTTGAATTGTACCAAAAAAGCTATATCTTGGTTTCATCTCACCACAAAACGCACTTGCTTTTACTAGGTTCTTTTTGAATAAGTTCTTCTTTGGTGCTCTCCTCACATACAAGCCAGTGTCTTTCAGAGCTCTTGATATTGTAAAGGTTTGTCTTTACTCCAGTCTCACCCACTGAACTCCATACTTTGTTCAAAGGGATTGTTGGATTATCAGTGGGAGTTTTCCTAGGTGGAGCCTAAGTGATTTGACGTAACTTAATCATTCTGATAATTGAACCATCAGCACCAACTGGAATGTCAAAACAATTGGATGCTGTTTTGTACTTTTTTGTTGTATATTAATGCATTTGTATTGTTTTATCTCTGACTTCTGTGAAACATCCTTTAGTCTTCATTTTCATATTTCTGCTTAAGAGTCACACACTGATTAATGATCCCTTAATGGTATATTTCATAAAGAACACTTGGCAGTTACTGTAATGATTCTCTGGTGAACTCTGCCTATAAACACTCCAGTTAAAAAGCAGGTCCAAAGTTGGGGTCCCAGTGTATCAGCATCCAAGGGAGGGCAGAGAGCCCTTGGGGTTGCGGTGACTGAATGAGGTGGCGACACCAGGTCCGTGGGCACTGCTGGAAGTGGCGGATTGAATGAGATGTGGGGGTCTGCATCTGGGGGATGCACGTTAGTCCTGTTAATGACAGGAGAAGGCATGTGTGTGTTTGTTTTTTGTTTGATTTTTTAATTTTCCAAGTTGGATTTTTAAGTTAAAAGTTAATTTAAGTTGGATTTGTTTTGAGTATTTTATTTTAATGGAATTAAAGTAATCTTACACTTTGCACCTACTCTTGTCTTTTTGTTTGCTTATTTGCCATGGCTCATCTCGGTTATGTTATCAATGTTTTCTGGTTCAAGGAATATTCTGGCAGCTGGAGTCAACCTGGACTGCCACACACACATTCTATTGAGGCATATTATTTCGTGGTAAACACAAATTCCTGAAATCGTTACAAAACAGCTACAAATGATTATCAGTACAACAATGGGGTTAAAAAACGCAAACAAACAGTCAAAGAAAGTAACTGACAGTGGCCATCTTGATGGATATCTCTCCAAATCTCTCCAAGAGCATTATATACAATTCTCAAACCTCCTTTAAGCAATTAAGATTCTTAAGTCTATCCCAGCACAACTGAGCATGGGGTGCTAAAGTATCTATGTGCTCTGCGCCCACTCATGCAGGATGAATTTAGACATTTCAATTAGCCTGACATTTAAAGTATGTCTTTACAACAGGGAAAGAAATATAAAGTATTGATGGGAATTGTTTAAGAAGTAGATGTGCTAGCATTCCTTGTAGCTGTGAGAAAGTACTGCGAATCACTGCACAAATGTGCCACCCATAATATATTATCAAGCTTACATAATCCAATTTTAGTATTGCAAGAGGCCAGCATGAAACGTGGGAAGAAAACCAGAGTACCCACAGAAAAACCCACACAGACACAAAGGGAACTTCCTGTAGAGTGTGCACAGGTATAGATTTTGAATGAAGGACAAAGGATCCAAGAAGTAGCAGTACTAAAGTTGGTATTCATGAATTCATCATTAGTTTGTAAGACTAGGCATAAAAATGAGATCCATGGTAGAGTAGCAAGGCATAAACCATTAGTCTCTACATAAATACTCATCTTGAGTCTTCCAAAAGTTTCTGAGTACAGGAACAGTATTTTATGGAGAGATTACTCACAAGTGACTTCTTATGGCCATTATTCACTTCATTATCTCTATAAAAAAATGAAAATCTTAATTTTACAGGAAGCATGGTGGTGGCAATAGTAGCCCTGAACTGATAATTGCTTTGCTGCAGCTTAACCATGGCTTCATTCAAAGAATCCTATATTCCACTTTATATAAAAGAAATTGTTCACAGCAATGTCAGTCAAGTTGTCTTTAAAATGCAGCAATGCAAGGTTTCACATACTTAAAAGAAAGTTTATATGAATGAATAAAATTGAATCTACACTGGTCAAAGTCATTAAAGTCTATAGAAGGCTTCTGTAAGACCTGAATGTTAATCTTGGAAATCTACAATGCCACCATGATGAAGCTAAAGTGAATGAAAACTCCAGACCACTTTAAAAGCTTGATTAATAACTAAAGGAAGTCTCTAGTGATTAACCAGTTACTGAAGTTATAGGCACTACTAATTTTTTAATGGAACCGCAGGGCATTGTATAGCATTCTTTAAGTAAATATGATACAGTAAGTATTAGTGGTGTTGTGTTATTTGCTCAACCAGTGCCTCTTTAATGTAATGTTAAATTTGTTTTCTGACACTGCTCTCAAAAAATATACAGTAATATGCATACTGGTCAAAGAGAAATACATTTTTGTAGCACTGTGTGTGCTTTGTTTAAGTGTCAACTCTGTGATTCAAAGATACTGTACATATTATTTATTATTCACTTACTCAACTAAATTCATCATCAAAAAGACAAAAATACAGTATAGTGTTCCTGTACTTCAAGTTAATTTTGGAAGATTTAAGGTGAGTACTAATGTATTTACTAGGGACTAACTCTACTATAGATCTTGTGGTTAAGAATATGGACTTGAATTTATAATTTTGCAGTTTCAAATTGCACTGTTAGATGATTGGATGACTTCATGTGAAATGATTTGTCCGACCTGCTTTCCACGTGGAGAATCATTTATCTTGGCTTAGGGCACAATTCACATAGAACGTTGCAAGTAAGACTTTGTCAAAAATAAGAACTGACATTTTTTTCAAGAGAAATTTTAAAAATTAAATCTTGGAGTGAAAATGCACAATCATACTTACTTTCTGAAGTTTCATTTTTTGGATTGGATCACAACACTTATACCAAATTGATTTTAAGACAGAAGCAAAAGGGGTTACACCAATCCCAGCTGCAATGCAAATGCTGATCCTGTAATCAAACACATCCGTGCTAGCAGATCCATAAGGCCCATCAAGAGCAATTCTGTGAAGCAAATGTTAGAAATCATTTTACTCATTACAGCAACGAAAATGAGTGTTTCCCTTTAAGGTTACTATTTTCATGCTTTTTTAGTTGTGTTTGCATAAAATTAGAAAAGTACCTACTGCAATCACATCTTTCTGGCTGGTTTTCTACAATGTAGTGAACTAATATATTCTTCAAGGACATTTGTCATTGAGATATCTTGAATAGAGTATGGTTTATACATTTTTTAAATTTAGAAAGCTCTCTTTTAAAAAGCATTGGAAAATTTTCCAAATTGTTTATTGTTAAAAAAATCGCTTTTTCAAATTTCCCTTGAGAGAGGTTATGTCAGCTGACATAGTCGCTCTTCATGACAAAACAGATGCCAAATGCACACCATTATGTTAATGTGCCCTGAAAACCTCTATGACATCAATTCACTTCATCTGCTGTTTAAAGTTGTACCAGGTAAATTAAATGTTAATCATAATCATAAATGTAAAAAATTAAAGAAGGAAAGCATAGTCATTTAAATTATTCAAAAATTAATGGAAATGGAAAACAAGATCCCTAATTGTGGCTCTGTCAGCTGTTATGAACACATTAAGTAGATATGTACTCAGCATTTGTGTTATACAAATACTTTTCTGGTCATCGACTTTTATTTATAATACATTTTGGCTTAGGCTATGTGAAATACTCTTGTTGTTAGTTCACCTGTTACGTTCCTTGATCTACAATTTTGTATTAAGTCCTTGCCTTTGTTCATTAAATTTCTTCACTTCTGGTGCTATCTATCACGGTGTGATACATTTTCTACACAACTGTGAAATTTACAGCAGGAGTGCTCTGAGATCTGCTAAAGGAAGCTGAAAATTATTGGTTTCTTCAAAGAGTTTTATATCCATTATGGCTCACCACTGTACTGTAGCTCAGAATATAGACTTAATAAATGTAATCTGCACATGGACTCTCCAGATCATAATAACTGGAAAATAGTTTAATAAAGCATACAAAAATTAAAGCAAAACTATGAGCATTGGGAGTTAGAACAATAATAATAATAATGAAAGCAAAATTAAAGCCATGGCTCTTTCAATATCTAAGAGGCAAATAAATAACCTCCCAGTGTTCTTGGAACATAAAGTCAAATGGGAAGGTGTGCTGGTCTGCTGGGTGAAGAAAAAATTTACAGAGGGTAGAAATAAAGTGAGCAAGGAAGAAGTAGAAAGTAAATATCTTGACCAAGCATTAACATTGACTCTCAAAAAGATAGGATAGTCTATTCAGAATCAGAATTAAATTAACATGTGCTAGAAAGAAATTGCTTTTTTTCCTTGCACTATGTGCATGGACACACATTACCAAAAACTTTTAAAGAAAAATGGTTTACAGAACTTCAGCATTCATGTCAAGGTTAAAAGGAAGTTCCTGATAGCCCACCACAAAAAGCTAAATATTTGTGTTTTAGTTCAACTTACTTTATAAAATCTGGAGTAATTTTGAAACCTTTCCCTTGGGCCAGAAAAATCTCTTTAAGGGCATTTGTCCAGTTGCCAACTACCCGCACATGCACACTAAAGTAATCATCCTCTGGTGCAGATGTGAGTGTAAATGGATGCCACTCAAAATGGGAAATCTGTGGGCACTGAAGGTAAACATACTGGCCAGGCTCCATCCTAAAGTCCTTTATTTTCATCTGTACTTCAATGACATCTGATGGGTGGGTCACTACCTAAACAAAATATGGAAAAAAATCCTTATAACAGTGAGTATATAACTATATAAATTACATAAAAGAAGATAATTCTGTCTTCCTGCATAGATTTCTGTATGCTTCCATATAAGAATAACAAAGAAACCAACTGTCAGACTACACGTGCAATCTAGTAGGCATTTTGTTTACTGCTGCTATTTATTAACTAAAACACTTAGACTTGCTTCAATTAATTTCAAATCCTATTTAATAAAAATTGCTTAATCACTTTTTAATTTCCCTCGCCTGTTTACATCTTAGTCTCGGCTCTTAAATCCCAGCTGAAGCACACTCAGACTAGAGCTGCTGATTAACTCTGTATATTGCATTTCTGTTGTTAGTCATTAGTGTTAAAACATAAGTAATATGAACCCTCACCTATTCGGTTTCTCTTCTCGGTACTCAAATGTGGCAGTTGTTGCCAATGCCCTACTGCCTAGTTGTTTGCCTGCCTATAGATAAGTCATCTCTGGTAAAGGAGCACTGGAATCATCAGATAGAAGAGTCTTTTTATCTGATTGGCCAGCCCAGCACTGACTCAGCTGTGGAATGGCCAGTAGGGTGAAGCATTTTGCCTTGTAGTTTGTATTATTACTATTGTACTATTGTATTTTATTTCAGAGGTGGCAAAATAGATTGGCCATCTAGATCTGTGAAGAGGATTACTTGTGTTCTGTTTTATGCATTATATTAGCCAATATTCGATCATTTTCCTTAATAAATCAATGACCATGTATAATATTTTTGTCTCATTTGTTTAACTGGTTTCTCTTTATCTACCTTTAGGACTTGAGTGAACATCTGATGATGTTTTAGGTCATATTTATGCAGAAATATAGAAAATTCTAAAGGGTTCACAAACTTTCATGCACAAGTGTACTCTATTTTTTGGAACCCATTGCAAGCCCATCCTACCTGGAAAAAGGTCTCTCTCTGGTCTGCCTTTCCCAAGATTTCTTCCATTTTTTTCCCTACAAGAGTCCCTTTTTTTCGGAGTTTTTTTCTTGTCTTCTTAGGGAGTCAAAAGGGTTGGCTGTCAAAAAACAGGGCCTATTTTTGTGTGATTTTGGGCTGTACAAGAAATATTGTTGTTGTTGTTGCTATATCATAACTATAAAATAGTACTTGCTTGCCTCTTCAGTGCAGGATAGTATCTTAAAGTTATAAGGTAAACACGTCATAATTATGACACAAGCCTGGCAGATTAAACTTGATGCAACACGTATTATGAAAAAGTAATATTTGCATTAATACTTCTTGAGACTTCCTTAAAGAATCCTTTCACAGAATTTGAGCTACCCTCCCAACCTCTTCCAGGTTTCAAAAGTCATTCCCAATTCTTTTATTCAACACCTCAACTATGGTCCTACTGGTCTGCCATACCACTTGGTCAACATTTCACCTAAGTTCTCTTTCCTTAAAATGTTGGTTTCCTTCTCAAACCAATGTTTAATATGGTAGAAACCATGGCAGCTATGAACTGCCTTTTGCCTGTGGTTCCCTGCAGCTGCCTCTATTCAAAATCAATGTCTTTGACCTCCACCAATATGTGGGGGAAGCTGATTCCGGGTGTGATTTGAATTCATCTAGAAACACCATCAGCTGGTTGTTCTCATATCAAGGAAATTACCAGTCTCCAAATTCAGATGACCGTGCAATGTTATTATAAAACTGGAATTGAATGCGCCTTTTGTTATTAGAATTATGTTGTCAACAGTTAGAAAATTAAAACATTAATCGAATTACAATTAACACAGGCCATTTACCATGAATCTCTAATCATTTAAGTCATGTGCTGCTAGATGTTTTCCTTAATAACTGCTTATATTACTTTACCCATTACACCTATTATTATTACCTTACCAGCCCGTACTTACTTGAAATTGGCCTGATCATCTTTTTTATATGCCGCTAATACTCAATACATACTAAACAATCCTTAACTAACCAACTCATATGTCTTCGTGTTGGTACAGGTCTCATCTGTTCAAAAAGGCACCACCAATTTCCTATAAATTTATACCCCTCTATAATAAACTATAAAATGTGCTCAATTTTACCTAAAATGATAGCTGGATAAATTCTTGCTCTGGCCACCAGCCTAGCCACTACTCTAAGGAGGCGTCCCACCAGTGCACCAGGAAGACTTTGAGATGATCCTCTGGAACATCTCATTCCTGACAACCAGCTCTGAATTATCAGAGTCACTGACAAGCTCCAAAAGGTCCTGAAAAAGTTTGGACATGTCCATCTCTGGGTTGATGCCCTGGGCAGTTGCACCGCCTATCTTGTGCTTACATTCTGTTTCTAATTTTCTGGAGAGTATTCTCCTCCTGTACAATGTTAGGGCTGCAATCTATCTCAATGAGATCTAGGAAAATTACTCAATTTCGCTTGTACAACACAGATAAGTTATTTCCTCCTGTAGTTTAGTGACTCTGAGCTTGCAATCACATTTCCCACAGATGTAACCCTCTGTTAGATAGCTTCTTTAAAGGAAGCCTCTGAAGAGTACCACATCATCCTGTAAAGGTGCTGGAGAGCTGCATCAGCCTGGGGATTGTATCAACAATGAGTTACCAACAGTATGAGGTGGCATTCCATAATTAAAATGAGCAGCTTCAGAGCCTAGATGAATTCTAACTAATGCAGCAACAGCAAGCTGAATAAATTCCTTTAAAATTACAATTATTTATGTGTGTTCAAACTAATCATTAAATAATATTTGTTTCCTGTTATACTTTTTAATCACTCATTTTTTATTCATTATCCAGAATTTTCACAAATATTTTGTAAAACATTGTTTATTATTTACTTTTATGCATTCCCTTAAAAAAGTAAACTATATTTAGTAGCTCTTTAAGTCCCCACAGTTGTAGAACCTCTTATGAAGTTTTTAAGCAGAGCTCTGTACAGCCAAGAATAACCTTATTCATCAACATATCTCTGAAGATGTTTTAAATTACCTTTGTAATTACAACCGTTTTCATTGATCGATAGTAGCGAAGGATTCTTTCACAGATGTAGATGATCAGTGGAACAATAACCCACTTCCAAGTCTAAAACAGAATTCAAAAGCCTCCGTGAATGGTTAAGTCCGTTTACAGTTCAATACAGCCATATTTATCCTCGTGGTGAAATTTCTTGTAAGCATACATGCAAAATAACAAAAATGAATAAAACATTAGGTTGTAACTATATATGTCAACACTTTACATATTTCATATCTTTTATAACTATTTCAATCTAATGAAATACTGTAAATAAGGCAAACCTTTCACATGCCAAACGATTATTTGCTCTCTTTGAATAATTCTATAGAAAACAAAATATGATCACAATCTTAATGTGATCTTAATTTTTTGCAAATGTACATGTTTTTCATGCAAATGAAAAGATATTCAGTCATTTCTAACATTTATATTATGTATTAACACTGCTCCAGTGTTATTTGACCAGTCTGTCTTTTTAGTGTAATGTCTTACAAGAGCCTGAACATGCGACTGGCACATTTATTCTTCAGCACACTGAGGTCACCATTCAAATCTTACCACTGGTTTATTCCCTGCAAACTCTGGTAAAGGACACATGGAGACATTTCCCCACTCATACAAATGATCTTTACAGTAAGACACATTGTGTTTCGATAGGCTTGGTGATGTCTGTCCTCGAACAATTCCCCTGAAATACAATATGGGAATGTTAATTTTGTAAAGCAGTTTATTTTGATAAACTAACAAATCAATTTTTCTTTCCTTTTAACTTTTCTATTAAATGGGAATATACTTGATTTTAATGAGGGATGGATAATTAATCCTTAAAGTAGTTAAAAATAAAGAATTGGTTTAATGAATGATATCTTTGGGATATAACGCATTAATTTGATAGTCAAAAAAAATTTGTATAATAGCATAAATGACACAAATTTACACTAGAAGGGTCACATGTTAACTTTGTTAATAAATCATACAGGGCAGCTCTAAACATATGCACAGTAGTATGAAAATAGGACCTCAGTGCTGACTGGTACTTTCCTATTATTACACAGATGGTTAATGATTATAAATAGTAATTTGTAAAATGAATATGGTTTATTTAAAATAGCATACAAGGAAATGAGTATCAAAGAGACAGCACAAAGAATCAAAGAAAATCAAACAGTAAACAAGCCCCGTTCCCACTACTGGCCTGCTTTTGAAGATATTTGGCCTGGCTGTCAGGTGGATTATTTTCCTTATGTCCTTATATTCTTAGGACTACAGAAACAGTAACACACTCTCTTGCAACTCATCTTTCCCTCCGTCTCTGTCTTTCTACCTCTTCCCTCCATGTCCTCTCCTTTTCCCTATCTTTAAGTCTTTTGTCCAACTCATCTCCTAACTGAAATCTCATGGGACCTCTGGAAAGAAGTGACCTTTAAACCTCCCCTCAATGGTGGAATTGGTTGTGAGGTTTTTCTGGAATCTGCATGTTCTCCCCATATCTGTGTGGGTTTTCGTATGGGTACTCTGGGTTCCTTCCATAACAAGATAGGATGTGTCATAAATCAGTTTATATAATTTTGGATCCTCCTGGACAAGTGTTCTCTAAATTGTCAGTATATCTCTTACTGCTAAAAAGGAATGTTAGAGTTTTAACTCTTGGCATCATCTTAGTGTTGTTAGTTTTTACATGTGACATCATTTTGAATAATTATTTGATAGTTTCATCCATATCGTTTATGGTTATGATACCCATTACAAGTCATGTGACACAAGCATTGGTATGCATTATGTTATCAGCCAGGATGCATTTAGGAGCAACAGCTTTGGCATCAAGTTTTGGGTTAAAATTCCTCAAAATCAACTGTGCATTTAGAAAATTTAACTAAGGAAACTATTACACATGTTTTGACCCTTTCTGCTCTGTATTTTTAGCTTGGTTCATTATTTCTTTCCTGGTATTGCAACCCCTGGCTTCTCAGTAGTCAATGCCTTTGTGTTTGTTATTTTCCAGCCAGAGTACCTCTTCTTGCATGGGGTTCAAAGTCTTGTTTTATGTCTTTTTTGTTCATTGCTCACTCTTTGATTTTTATTAATGCTACTTTTGTTTATTACTTGCTTTATTACTTATGCTTATGTTATGTTCCTTTTGTTTTGTGGCTAGTTCACAAAGAGCCTATCACTGCAGGGGACTGCCCTAAGCCCTACAATGGTGGGGCAACCCACATTCCCTTGTGGTTAGTGAGTATTTCTGTGCTTTTATGATTTGTTGGATTTTTGACCTTTTTGCTTTGTCCTTGACCACTCTTTGGATTTTGTTTGCCTTGGATTGTCTTTGCTGGCAAATTCTTTTTCCCTTTTGTGCTCCATGGAGCTTCGGTTTTGTTCAGAGCATTTTTCGAAGAATAGACACTGTATTGTAAAAAATACTTTTTTGTTAGTGTCGATTCTGTACTTGCCCTTGTTACTAGCCAGGTTTGACATTTATTCCCCTCTAGTAGGAATTTTTGGGATACTTCAGAACATATTGCTCTCATGTGTCATAACTGTTCCCTTTAATTAGTTATCTTTTTAAATAACTGGCTCATTGTTTGAACAGATTAGCTGGGTAGAATCCTCTCAGGGTGACTGGTAAGTCCAAGTTGGCCCATTTGAAGGATGTAACAATTAGTGCTGCTGTTGTCTATATCAATCAAAGTCATTTTATACAAATGCACTCAGTTTATTGTGCCTCTGTCAACATCAATTGTATTCTAATAAGGGATTTAAGTTACAGTGCAAGATATTCTATTCTTTATTCATTCGCAGACTTTAAACCTTTTCCAGGATTTACTCTCTGTCTCATAGTTTTTGATAGCCAAGCACTCAAGTAAAGACACATTTTAAACTAAAATTTGTATTCATTCTGTTGGTAAGAATATTTATTTTATCTTTTTATTTGCAGTATATATAAAAAATTTCCCTTGGAGTACAATTAATTATTTTGTGCTTTATTTACATTTGTCATTTGTCATTAATTTAGACCACTTTGCAGAGATTTGTTTTCACTTTGACATTAACACTAGAATTACCAGAGCCTACCTTAATTCCGTCCCACCTTAAATCGCTTCTTAAATCCCTTCACACCTCTCCGCCAGCGTCCTTTATCCTCTAAATGTGTTGATAAAGAGAAGCTTGGAGCAGCCGGCTATTCCATCCCCCCACCAATTTAGAACGTGCACGAACTTCAGCTTGATTGAGTATCTGGGAGTGAAGTGGAGTTTTAGAGTGGAAATAATAGATCGTTATTTGGAACACACGCATTTCATGTCTGTTCCGTTTCTACAGTAATCTGTGTCAACACATTGTTAAAACAGAAACGTTTTTATATTCTAGTAGTAGATGACAAAATGTAGGCATAAACTATATAATGTATGAAGCCTGAAGTCCAAATAGCAAAGAAACATTTTCACAAGAATAACACAATTGCGCTTTTATTCAAAAATATAACTGCAGAAACAAAAAGCCGCCTTAACATGCGACATTGACAGCAGCTTATTGTAACTGCTTCTGTGGTTCAATAGACTCATCCCCCGCTTGAAAATCAAGAGGTCATGAGTTCAATCCTGCGCCCCTCTGTTTTGAGAGAGTAAACTGCTCTTAGTCTTACTGTTTTAGAATAAAAGCATACATTTGATTTCAGTCTGTAACAGTCGGTGCAATTTATGATCTTTGTAAAGGTTAGCTTTTTTTTTTTATTCACTTTTCATTCTGTCAGTTGCGTTCAGAATCAATCCATACAACCCCATCTGACACGGCTGTTTTCACATAGACGCGCTATAGCTCTGCAGTGTACCACGATGCATACTGACGCCCCATCCCCGGTTCTGACACACAAACACTGGCAAAGCTGCCTTCTTCGTATCTCACCGTCACTTGCTTTTCTTTTTATTCAGTTTTATTGAGTGTTCCTGCCAGTCCCCGCATGTTGCTGTATGCTGTTTCTTTTGTACTCCAGGACATGCAGAGGAAAGAATGGTAAAGAGCAGTAACTTCGGCGCTATATGCAATCATCAGACACTCCCCATCTGCCCGTGTCGCTCAAACACAGGAACATATATTGGTGTAAAAGTATAACAAAAGTGCACTTTTATTCAAGTGCACTTTTTCCATCGCCTTTCCCTGTAAGAAGCAATGTACACACTTCTCGGGGGGCGTTAGTATGCAACGTGGTACACTGCAGAGCTATAGTGCGTCTTTAGTGAAACAGCCGTGTCAGATGGGGTTGTATGGATTGATTCTGAACACGACTGAGAGAATGAAAAGTGAATTAAAAAAAAAAAGCTAACCTTTACAAGGATCATAAATTGCACCGACTGTTACAGACTGAAATCAAATGTATGCTTTTATTCTAAAACAGTAAGACTAAGAGCAGTTTACTATCTCAAAACGGAGGGGCGCAGGATTGAACTCGTGACCTCTTGATTCCCAAGCGGGGGCTGAGTCTATTGAACCACAGAGGCAATTATGATAAGCTGCTGTCAATGTCGCATACTAAGGCGGCTTTTTGTTTCTGCAGTTATATTTTTGAATAAAAGCGCAATTGTGTTATTCTTGTGAAAATGTTTCTTTGCTATTTGGACTTCAGGCTTCATACACTATATAGTTTATGCCTACATTTTGTCATCTACTACTAGAATATAAAAAACGTTTCTGTTTTAACAATGTGTTGGCACAGATTACTGTGGAAACGGAACAGACATGAAATGCGTGTGTTCCAAATAACGATCTATTATTTCCACTCTAAAACTCCACTTCACTCCCAGATACTCAATCAAGGCATGAGCTGGGAGAAGTTCGTGCACGTTCTAAATTGGTGGGGGGATGGAATAGCCGGCTGCTCAAAGCTTCTCTTTATCAGCACATTTAGACGACAAAGGGCGCTGGCGGAGAGGTGTGAAGGGATTTAAGAAGCAGTTTAAGGTGGGACGGAATTACGAGTTTTTTCGTAGGCTCTGGTAATTCTAGTGTTAAAGAGTTTTTCTATTGATCAATGTTATAAAAACCAAATTAAAGCCACTATGATTTGATGTTGTGTATCAATAAAATGTGAAAACTTCCAAGGGGGTGAATACTTTTTACTGGCACTGTATAAGAAAAGAAAAACTGAATTCGTACCAATAGAAAAAATACATGTATGCGCATTTTAAAAGTGTCTTTACTTGACTGGCTGACTTTTAAAAACTATGAAACAGAGAGTAAATCCTGAGGAAAGGTTGAAAGCCTGCTAATGGCAAACCAATAGAATGTTCTTCACTGTGCTATCATTTTTAAGGGCTTTATTCACTAAGAGTGCAAACTATCTGCATTAAAACAAGATAAGTGCATCTTTTTAAAGCAATTTTCTTTCCTTTAAATGCCACAAGAAAACTAAAAAAGGTCTGAATTGTGCTACTGGAGAAAAGTAAAATACACTTAATGGAATTAATTATATACACGTTAGTTTTTATTTGGAACATACTCCATTTTGTATGGGATTCAGATATATTCAAGGCAAGTTACAATAACTTAGTCAAATCATTTGAACTAAATAATTAATAGGCAAAAAAAGCACTTCTGTTTGCCAAAGTAAAAGGTAAAAGATGATAAGGGAGGCAGAAAACAAGACAAGTGGAGCACACCATGGGCAATGGCCACATACAAATCCAAATAAATTCAGAAAATTTTCATTGAAGAAAAGCCTGGAGTGCTATTGTTCATCCATCCATTTTCTAACCCGCTGAATCCGAATACAGGGTCACAGGGGTCTGCTGGAGCCAACCCCAGCCAACACAGGGCACAAGGCAGGAACCAATCCTGGGCAGGGTGCCAACCCACCACAGGACACACACAAACACGCCCACACAACAAGCACACACTAGGGCTAATTTAGAATCGCCAATCCACCTAACCTGCATGTCTTTGGATTGTGGGAGGAAACCGGGAAAACATGCAAACTCCACGCAGGGAGGACCCGGGAAGCGAACTTGGGTCTCCTAACTGCGAGGCAGCAGCGCTACCACTGCGCCACCATGCTGCCCGCTATTGTTCATCAAATGAAAAAAAAGAAAGAACCAACTAAAGGGACAGTACAACATAAAACATTGGCATACATGAATTTCACAGCAAAAACGACACTAGAAAGGTTTCTTGGTTTGAAAGCATGTCAAACAAAGATAACAACAGGAACATGACATTTATCATGATAAAAAGAATGTCTGAAGAGACAATTTGGAGTACAATGAATTACACAATTCAACCTGAAAGCAGAGCAGCCTTTGTCTTCAATAATAACAAGGTGTAGCTGAGACCATTGTGAGAGTTGATTTTTACTATTAAATATGATTTTTGCTATTTATTATACGTATATTGATTATATTAAATGACTTCTATCCTTACTGTTAAGAGTTTGCCTTTAGCACTCTTAGGAAGCATTTGAATTAAAGCCTTTTGATCTGAGACCCAGTCCCGCTGCTATTACTCTGGAAAGACAAGTTTGATAAGAAAACCAGCACAATCTAGTCTAGCAGAATCCTGACTCTAAGGACCTGGGGCCTCATGTATAACGCCGTGCGTAGAACTCGCACTATAACATGGCGTAAGCACAAAAGCCGAAATGTGCTTACGCACAGAAAAATCCAGATGCAGGAATCTGTGCGTACTCCAACTTCCACGTTCTTCCGCTACATAAATCCTGATCAGCGTGAAAACTAACGCTCGTGCACACGCATTATGTAACGCCCCAAATCCTCCCAGAATTACGCCTATTTGAATATGCAAATCAATATAAATTGCCCTTAAGCGCAGCCTTCTGTGAAAAGACAATGGGAAAAGCACGGGGAAAATATAAGAATTTCAGCGAATACCAAGTGGAGGCAAAGGAAAAACATACTATTTGTTCAAATAAACCGTGGTATAATCAACAAAAGGAAGTTGATCGAGTGACATAGCGTGTTGGAGAAACTTGAAAGCTCACATTCACAAGTCGCACAGTGCCGGATAAAAAAGAAGTCACATATCAAAGTCGCCGTGAAAAGCCGAGTTGTAAGCCCACTGTCTGAGTGTCATATGAAAGCTTATTAGGGTACAGAGAAAAAAGCCACACAGTGGGGAAAAAGCACGAAATGTCCACTTCAATCTCGACATTTCCACTTTAATCACGTAGTTTATTTTGTCATTAAAGTAGAACATCATGAAATTCATCTTAAAATTGTTTAATTAACCAGTTTCTAAAATCACATTGTAATTAAAGTAGCACGTTAAATGCTTTGTTTTGTATTTGATTTTCTATGTGCTCTATGTGTGTGAATCACTACTTGTTTCTTAAACCGGCTCTCTTCCTCCAACTGGACACAGAATCCATTACATTTGTGATATTACAGCTCTCTGAATAACTAAAATACTGAGATGTATACGTGATATCATTTTCATGATGATAGGAGTTAAAGCACGTTATTAAACATGTGTTTCACTTCGATGAAATAATTTATTGCAGCAGTACTCAGGGGCGGCTCTAAGTTTGTGGTGGCACTGGGCAGAGGAAGAATCGGTGGCTGGCTCCTTCGCCCGCCAATGTCAGTAAAGTATCTTATGCACGGTGGATGGCCACGTATATTGCAGACACTAGCCGCCTCGTGCTCATGACACAAGCATTTAACTTTTGCCGAAATTTGTCGCTGCGTTTTTAGCTGTGTTGTTATTTTATCTTTCTCTTTTATATTCAATATATATTGGCGTAGCCATCACTGCAGTCAGTGCTTTTCTTTCCCCAAGTAACCGATCGCCATACAATCAGCTCTGTAATAGACGTTAAGCCATCTGTAAGCTTAGCGCCGATTCTTCAAAACGTTTAAAGAACATTGAAATATCTTCATAGTACATGTTTAATTATTCTATCCTTCACGACACTCCCAGTGAAGAATATAGATTATTTAAATGAAGTTAAAGTTTTATCTGTATAATTTAACAAACATATTTTGCTGCATTTCACCTTAAAAATGATATCGTCATCATATGTAAATACGCGCTTTATAAAGTGGCTCAGGTTGTGCGATATTATAACTGTAGTGCAAGTTTACAGTGAGGTGATTGTACTTATAAGTACAAACAGTTCTACAAGGAGCACTTGATTGGCTGCATTTAAAGTTCTTGGGATTAAACTGTTTTGAACCGCGAGGTCCGTACAGGAAAGGCTTTGAAACGTTTTGCCGTGATAGAGACAGCGTGTGCTTAATGCCGTATACCGATAATTCTCTTTCCGATCAGCTGCTGCTGTGATTCACACTCAGATACAGTGATATAAATACTCCGAGTGGTGCAGTGAGAGAAATATGGAAAAAGATGATCCGCTGTGGCAACTCCTAACGGGAGGAGCTGAAAGAAGAAGAAGAAGAAGAAGAAGAAGAAGAAGAAGTGAGAGTAACAACGCTAAAGCAGTTATGGCATTTGGAATACTATGGCTGTTCCCTGGACCATTATATTGTTACGAGTTAATTACAATCAGATGCATTACACTAATAAACAATATGCGGTTAGTTTCTGTGTATTTATAAAGCCGCGTCATGAAAATAATGAGTAATCACACAAGAACAGTACCATTGCTTTGACGCTGAGTGCCGCCAGTTTGCAAAACCAAGCGGAGAACTTGCGTACGACAAGGCATGAGGTACCGTGGAAAAGTGCGTGGCTTTACGCCAAGTGTAGGTTTTATACATCGCGATTTGAACGTGGAAAAGTTCTTACGCAACATTTCTGTGCGTACGCACCGTTTATACATGAGGCCCCTGTTTATTAGTAACTAACAAGGAGAGAAATTAATCTAATCATTGTAATTGATAAGTGTATTTAAGAAGTGTTAATAAAAGTATTCTTCCCATCCTGGACTGGCTTTCATGATTTAGATGACATCTACTTTGACACCATTTAAATGGTCGGTCATCTTATAAATAAGTATTATAGCATATAGCAGTCATATTGAAGGTACAACCTAAACAAAGGCAACATATTTTGTTTCAGCACTATCAGTGCTCTCTTTTAACCGTCAAATGTAATAAATGAGCTTAAAACTGAATAAATGGAGGAATTGTCAGTTTAGCTACATGACCTAAGTATTCTTAAATCCCCCCATTTATTTTGTGAAACTACTTTTTATCACTACAGAATTGTGAGAAGCATCAGTACAGTGCTGGGAATTCAATGTTAGCTAATAAAAGAGAACAATCACATGCACTCAGTCGCACCAGGTCAATGAATAGTTAATAGTGAACCTAACATGGGGCAAGAAACTGGAATACCAAAAGGAAACATGAGGAGAACATGCACGCTCCACAAGAACAGAGAGTAAGGAACTATGAAGCAACAGTGCCTACCAGTGCATACCAATATCTCTCACATGTCACCACAAGAGCTTCTTCTTATTACTATAGGTGGATTCATGCATTTGTGACTGCTCACTTTTTTGCTGGTAACCAAAATAATTATAGGTTTTTAGTAGACTAGCTGGCTTCACAGAGGGGACTGGGCGGTCTCATGGTCTGGAATCCCTACAGATTTTATTTTTTCTCCAGCCGTCTGGAGTTTTTGTTTTTCTGTCTCCCCTGGCCATTGAACCTTACTCTTATTCGATGTTAATTAATGTTGATTTATTTTGTTTTATAATTGTGTCTTTCATTTTTCTATTCTTTAATATGTAAAGCACTTTGAACTACTGTTTGTATGAACATGTGCTATATAAATAAATGTTGTTGTTGTTGTTGTTCACTCCCTGCTCACTTTGCTCGCCCAACCCCACCCCCCCCGCCTGCGCTACATGGCAACCACTTTGCGTCCCTGCCGCTGACGTTGTGATGAGTAGGGCTGAACACACTCCAAGGAGACTTGATCGCTCCTCCGACACCCCCTCTTAAATGGTGATACAATGGGAAACACATATAGTTTGTTTTTTACCTCCTCTTTGCTCGATTAGCTACTGGCTTGCTGCTGCTGCTGTGCCTCATGATCTTCATTTCATTTGGCACACTTCAGTTATATCACCTATATCCATATATTCAATCTCTTTTCGCTTTTACCTTTTCATCAATATTACATTGAAGTTTGATTCCGTGTTTGGAATTACATCGTCACAACGCAATGTATAACTACATATTACTGGTGTATGTTGGATTCTTTGATTTCCTTATCTCATCAAAAATATTTTTTATACAGTACTGAAAGGAATCAGTCACTTAACATTCCAAACAAATCTTTCTAATTTTCTTGATCTTGTTAGACATATAAAAACACACTCTTTTTTCTTACACGTAATATCTCATATACATCATCTTGAAGATAAGAAGACACTTGTCTTACTTAACACAAATAAACCCCTCTCCAGTTCCTCTGCTTGCAATTCAAACCACGTTTTATGATCTTACCATGTACACCATCTACATCAAAAACGTCTACATATAAATCAGATCCTATTTATTCTCAGAACTGTTCTAAAAGAGACAGAACACATTAGAGAAAAAAACTATCAAATATTGAAGCACAGCAATTGTAAGTAATGAATTTCTTCCATAAAATAGAAATGAAAGGAAAAAAGTATAAAAATAAAAGTAATCAATTCATCAAAAATACAAGAAAGAAAGAAACGAGAATGCTCATTTCTCAATAGTAAATCTGTGAGTATACAAATCATAAGCTTCCTAGCACCATGCTTGTGAGGAGATACTTCACAGCTTTAACTTACCCCACCCCATGAACCACCAGGCCAATGAAAAACACCACGAATAGGTGATGGGTGAACCAAAAAATCTCATAAAAGGATTTTCTTATGACTTTGGTTGAGGATGTTATCATCAGTATAAGAACAACAGTCATGATGACTCCTGAAAGCCCAGGTACACTAATTAGAACTTCCTTTGTAGTATCCTAGGGAAAAAAAATGAAGAAAATAATAAAGTCAACTTTGCACACTTAAACATTAATGCGCCTGTTTATCCATACATTTACTGAACATGCTTATCATATTCCGGATTGTGGGAAAAGGAAGACTGCAGCACAGTACTGAAAAAAATTTTTCTTTTTTTAAACAAAATCTAGAAAAAAATTCAAATATTATACAACAATTTTCTTATATACAAGGTCATCAATCAAAAATAAACATCTTGATAGATACAGAAGAAAACTGCATGTTTTTTTCATAATATATGTATCATACCCCAAGAGGTCTCTGCATGAGTACTTATTACAGTTGTATAAATGTGTTGCCCACTAAAACTACGAATAACACAGGTGTCTGGGAGGCTGTTAACCCTCAAAGTTCACAAGGAGAAATTGTTCATTTCCTAAGTGATGTAGCTATTTATTACTTGCAAACAAAATTATGTTTTCTGGATGAGATTGTCCGTCTTGACATGTTACACATGTATCACTTTACAACTAACTTTGCTCATCAACAATCTCTGCAACACTAGAAATGTACTTTTAACTTGATGTTTGCATTCCTTGTTTAAATGCGAGCTTGTTACACATGCATCTTGACCATACTCTTAAAATATAGGTGACTGGGTTCCAATCCCACCCTGATTTCCCTAAATGGTTTGTGTAGGTTTTTCTGTAGCTGCTGTGGCTTTCAGCCCGCATTCCAAAAAAAGCGTGTATAGAATTGATTTTCAACTCAATATTGGTTGTTCATGTGTAAGTGTAGGTGTGTGTGAAGGCAGTTATGCCTTGTAAGGACTGGCATGATAGAGAGCTTTAACTAGTATGTAACACACATGCAAGTAAGATTTTCACCATATTTTGTGGCAATAATAACAATGTTTTAATGATTGAACAAATTGGTGGCAGCTTTTGAGTAAAATGGTCACTAGGACACAAATTTCAAGCAAAGGGTCAGAACCAGAAAAATAAAAGCTTAAGCAAACGTTAATTAATACCTGTATCAAGAATAGCAGATTGATAACAAAAAATAAAAAGAGGCACATGATCAGTGCCAAATTGTTAATTATAGTTAAAAAGCAGGGAAAAAATATTTGTAACCAGGAATTCAAAAACAACAAACAACAAGGAGAGAATGCAAATGTCTTTTGGTAGAATTCAGTATTGAATAATCCTGAAATATATGGCCTGACTTTTATATTTTTGATACATGTTGCCTACTTCTGGTTGACCTTTGCTGGAAACAGCACTTTCAACAATAACTCTGAAAATGCCAGTGCCCATAAGAAAACCAAAATGACATAATTGGAGAATGAAATTTTAACATTGTTAGAAATGTATCAAGAACAGAAACAAATGTAATGATGAGATTATGACTACTAAAACCCCCTAAGTCTAAAAAATGTTTAGTGGCCAAGGGAATATTATAAAAACAAAACTAAAAGCCTGATCATGACATCTATAAACCTATAAACTCTTTGTTGAGACAGCATCTCTACAAATTATTGTGAGATAGAGAGGCACCAGGAGATATCAGACAGGATTGTAATGAGGGCGGGAAATATTCAGAGCTGAACAGAGAGAGATAAGTGATCCAAACAAAAGGGTGAATTGAAAGAGAAGTCAGAACCGAAATAAAACTTAACACTAGGCCTACTTGGAGAAAAACTAAATACACTTTAAGAGTTTTGTTTGGAAGAATGTTTCCCCCAAGGAATGATACTATGTTGCAGATCCTCTGTATTTAGAGCAAAACATCTGCTTATGTCACTGATGCACTGCTAATGATCACATGACACAAATTACATATCACATAAACAAATCATGGTAACAGCCAGAATAAAAAGAGGAATAATGTTCATTTATAAATGAATCCCACTCCAAATGCACACACTGCATTTGCAGCCAAGCGGCTTACATAGGAATAAATGATGAAATTTAGCAAGCAAACAAGGAAACATACATCCTCAAACAACATCCAAGACCACTTCTCATGGCCATACCTAGAACAGTCCAGCAAATATTCCACTTTTGTACCATGTATCCTGCAATTTTGCAATGGCCCTCCAATTGAACTGGTGGGGAGAGGGGCAGAAGCTGTAGAGAAACAGCTTGGAAAAACATGCTTTAACCAAGAAACGTGAAAGGAGGAATAAATAAGGACTAATAAATCTGGATCCAAGTTTACAAGACAGAACCTTTAGATAATTGTCCTGAAAAGACAGCCATACTTCCTGAGCCACAGAAACTTGAGGGTGACAATAACATTGCTTATCTGCATTAGCCTTCACAGAAGTAATGGAACTCAACAATGAAGGACAGACCACCTATTGCCCAATGAGGACAAAAACTCAGAAAGCACTGAAGATGAAGGATTACTGCACCACAGCACAAAAGGCTGAAAAACATATTGACACTGAAATGGGGATTTTTAAGGGATGCATTGAACAGAGTATTCAGGGAAACTCTGCTAAAGGTATCTATCCAGTCAGATTGAAAAGCATTAAGCATAAAATGTAGGAAATTCTGCAGGTCTTCTTTAATACATTGACACAACCCAATACACTCAAAAACCCCAAAAAACTCATTTTGACAAAATGGACTTAGGAACTCTATGAAGTGTAAAGTAATTTAGAATAAATACCTCAACTAAAGTCCTCACAGTTGGAAGAGACTTGAGATGAATAAAATAGACAACATTAGAAATCCAGTCCACTATAATCACAATACCAGAATGACTCTTAGAGAGAGGGAGATCAATAATCAAATCAACTAAGATTTCCTCTTTAGGTAGATAAGGCAAAGAAATAGGCTGTATGAACCCCCATCTCACCCCTGAATTAGAGCTTGATTGGTTACAGATGGCACAAGCCTTCACACATTCCAAAACATGCCTAACATGCCCAACCACCGAATGTACCAACCTAAAAAATCTTAGAGTCTTTGAAATACAATTGTGACCAAGAAAGGCAAAGATTGACCTCACTCTAATACAGTGGTATTAGTCTTGAAGGGCCACAGTGGCTGCAGGTTTTCATTCTAACCCTTTTCTTAATTAGTGACCTGTTTTTGCTGCTAATTAATTCCTTTTCCTTTCATTTTAATTGACTTGTTTGTTAAGATTTGTTACCCTGAATTTCTTCTTTGTTCCTCTGAATTGCTTAATTTCTTTCCTTAAATGGCACCCAAACAGAAATGAAATGAGAAGTGAGTGAGTCAACAGAAGACCAACTAAGTCAGGGTCTCAAACTATAACCAATTTCTCTCCAACCAGTTGCTTAATTAGGAACCAATTCTTTTTGTTAATTAAACCCGTTCTTTAATTCCATGGCTTGTTGCTGCTCTTATTGTGCAATGAAATACATTTCAGAAATTATTGATTTTCTATTTTCTAAGAACACTATTAAAAATATTTTGTGGACCTGAGCAAATCGACATTCTTGAGACCTTCATCTCTCTTTATTTTCAGATATTGTATGATGGACACAGTTTGCTGGTCATGTTTTGGGGGTCTGATTCTTCAAAAACAAGTCAATTAAAATTAATTCAAAAAAAGTTAATTAGCTGCAAAAACAGGTCACTAATTAAGAAATTGGTTATAATGAAAACCTGCAGCTACTGTGGCCCTCCAGGACCGGAATTTGAGACCACTGCTCTAATAATTGTCCAACTACATGGTCTATTAACATAAAAGTTTTCCTAAGGGGCATCAGTAGGGAGCTGAGAAAACTGTTCAGATTGAACTTTGTTTAATAAAAATAGCCTAAAATCCCACACAATGCATACTCCATAATAAAAAAAACAGTCATCCAGCACAAGGAATAATGTTAATTATGACACACCTATTTTTTGTAAAATCAATTGCACTGAATATGAAAATCAAGTCTAAATATTTCAATGGAAGGAGTTTATCTTTCAGTGTCTCTGATCATGAAACTCATCCTTCTGTTTATTTTACTTAATCAACTTATTGCAGAATGACTTCATTAAGAGAAGAGATGATCAACAAATATGAGGTGGGGTTTAAAAAGATGAGGGATGTGTTAAGAGCAACAGAAAGTGTAGACGAGTGTCTGCACAGTGCCTGTAGGAAGTCCCTACGTATTGCACGTGTCTCATTTCTGTTCCTTTACAGCAGGGGTGCCCAATGCGTTGATCACGATCGACCGGTAGATCACAAAGGTAGTGCAGGTCGATCGTGTTGCATTCAAAAAAATTTTTTTTAAACGTTAGCCTATATATCCTCCCTATGGCATTTGCCACTTGATTGACATACAGGGCGGCCAGTCTAAGATCTCTTGTCTTCTAACACACTGGTCATCCCGCACGCATGATCAAACGCAAAACTCCGGCTGTGATCTAGTTAGCCTTCCAATTTATATCAACTAAAGAAGGGATTTTAAAAAATGGTATGGGCTGGATGTGGAATTGGAAGAGGACTTTTTTTCTCACAATGTCACAATCGAAGTGCGTTTGTCTGAAGTTACGACAACATACATTTTACGTATAAAGTATACTCAGTGTGTGTGTGTGTGTATATATATATATATATATATATATATATATATATATATATATATATATATATATATATATATATATATAGTGGAGGATTGCCAGCTTCTGGTTCCGGTCCTCACCCCCAGGCCGCCAGGAGGAGCTCTCCCGACAGCAGGATCATGCCCTGAGTTCCAGCAGGGCCTCATGGACTTTGTAGTGTTTTATACACAGCCCTGCTGGATACCTTTGGGGCCACCAGGAGTCGCTGTAGGGGGGCTTGTGGGCTTTTTAGTGCCTTATGACCCGGGAGTATGTCATGGTCACGTGATGGGAAGGAACGACGTGCTCCCGGGTTGAAGAAAAGGACTGATTACCCTGACCCGGAAGGAATAAGGAACTATGGACTGATTGGGCAGGAACACCTCCGGGTCAGGGGCTATAAAAGGACTATGGCTCAGTCCAGATGCTGAGCTGAGCTGGGAGGAAGTTTGGCTAAATGTCTGGGAGTCGGAGGATTGATTAAGAGTATTGTAGTGTTGATAATTTATGAGTAGTGTGGAAGGTGCTTGGTGCACTGAGGAACAGAAAAGTAAAGAGTCTGGGACTTTTATCCAGTGTCTTGTGTGGTACCTGAGGGTTCAAGGGAGCACTAGTGCCCCCTACTGCCACAATATATATATATATATATATATATATATATATATATATATATATATATATATATATATATATATATATATATATATATATATATATATATAGTATTTTTAATGTAGGTAGATCATTTCGACCTGGTCATTTTAAAAGTAGCTCGCAAGCCGAAAAAATGTGGGCACCCCTGATTTACAGTTTGTGCACAATAAAAACTAATATAATGCCCACATTAGAATTTGCTGATTGACTTTTACCTACCGTATCATAAGTCCTAATTGGGTTTAAGTAGCTTTCGTTAATGTTTTTTCCAAGACTAGAGAGCGTCATCAGTAATTCTTGAGCCTCATATGATTGGCCTTCATGGTACCTTTCAATATTGAATAAATGTGCTACAACATGGATGACTGAAATGAGAAACACACAGATATATATTACTGCATTTTTTATTGCATTGTCTGCATTGTAAAACAATCAACAAAAATCATTTCAATAACAAAAGTGTTTTTTAAGTATTTTTCGGTCATTTATAAAATGTCACAAAACAACCTGAAAAATTTACACACTAAATAAAAAGTGAAATTTAAATGTGTTGAGTTACATTTTCACCCAAGTATTTGTGAAGGAAGAAACAAAGCATGCTTCAGGTTCATGTATTTTAAAATAGGAGAGTCAAATGTGCTGTAAACCCTCGATACTTTAAAGACTATTAAAACCACCAGGACCTGATGTGATTTTACCAGTTGTAATGACAGAAATTAAAGACATCATTTATAAACCCATATTAAACATATTGGGGAAGTCACTTGAGAATGGAGAAGTACTTGAGGGTTGGAAAGTTGTAAATTTGACTCCAGTCTTCAAGAAAGGAGACATAATGGATTCTGGTAATTAGAGACCAATACCTCTTACTTCTGTGCTTTACAAAAATTCAGAAAGTATAATAAGAAATAAACTTGAAAAGTACCTATAATAAAAAAATATACTAAATAGCAGGCAGCATGGGTTTATGAGAGGAGGATTTTTCCAAACTAATCTTTGAATATTTTTGAACATGCAACTGAAATAGTAGACAAAAACAAAGCATTCAACGATTTACTTAAACTTTCAAAAAGCCTTTGATAAAGTCTCACACCAGAGATTAATTTGGAAAGACTGTAGGCAACACAGGTAACCTACAAAACTGGATCTCAATTTGGTCAACTGGCAGGAGAGTTTAGATGAGAGGAGCATGCTCTATGTGGAGTGAGGTCCCTGTGGGGTCTGTCCTTGTACCGTAAATTTTTTGATATATCCCTTTATGCTGACTGTGTCTCTGACACTGACGTCCGAGGTTCGATCCCCGAGAAGGGGTGCAGTGAATGTGTAGACCTGATGAGCCCAGAATTAGGGCGAAACACGTGTTACGTACTCTTTGCATTATTTAAAAGTAAAGTATGCTAGGATACTGGATATTATTGACAAATATTTTGTTATGGTTAATAAACTCTCAAAATTCACAGATGATATTAAATTCAGAGGAATGGAGAACACTGTAGAGGCAGCAAAAACAATTCAAAGAGCCTCATTTGTTAAGCCTGCTTACGCATAAGAAGAGGCTTGAAATGTGCATACACAACTTCCCACACAAACATCAGGATTTATCAAAGAAAACTTGATGGGAGAACTGCATATGTATGCAATATTCCAAAGAAACTGGGAAATGATGACACCTTTGTTCAAGTAGGGAAAACTGGGAAATAATGTACATTAATGTGACAAACATATTACACTAGGGTTGCCAGATGTCCCTTATATATGGGACATGTCCCATATTTGATAATTTTGTCCCCTGTCCCGTACTGACCTTTCAGGGACACCCAAATGTCCTGTATTTAGTTCATTTTCAAATCTTGCAATAAAAATATATTTTTACTACCTTCTTACGGTACTTATTTGTAACTTTATAAGTAATTATACTTTCTTTTCCCAGATTCTCTTGATGTAATGAGGAAACTAGTGTTTGCTGCCTCTCTGCAACTTGTTCAGTTGCTTGGAAGCCCAGCCCTGTAGGGACCCGTGGCCACCGTCAGGCGGCGCCCCAGTGCCTGAATATCCTGGGAGCCTGGTGTGGCGGAAGTGCTGGGGGTAAGACGACAGGGGACCCCCAGGATGACTTCCGGGTGCGCAGCCGGCACTTCCGCCACACAGGGGCGTGGCTACAGGGGAATGCCGGGAAGCAGCTAGAGCCCATCCGGGTTCCTATTTAAGGGGCCGCCTCCCTCCAGTCAGGGGCAGAAGTCGGGTGGAAGAGGACGGAGCTGGAGGGAGGACTAGAGGCGGCCAGGAGAAAGGTACAGAGACTGAGAGGCCTGGACATTGGGGGAATCGGTGCTGGAGGCACTGGGGTGTGTGAGTGCACGAAAAACTGTAAATATTTGCAAAATAAACGTGTGTTGGGTGAACATAAGATGTCCGTCTGTGTGTGTCCGGGCCAGCATCCACAATATGGAATATATAGTAATACAGAGAGAGATTTTAAGAGTGTCCTGTATTTCTAATTTTCTAATTTGGCAACCCTATATTACACCTCAAAAGCAATGAATATGATGCACAGACTTTATTTTAGTTTCCTTTTAAGAGGACCAATGTTGTGTATCTGCACTGAAGAACCTTTGTGTTTTTTCTTCAGTTTATATTGAATACTTGTCATTTCTGGCCGAAAGCTTGGGAATAACCCAGCCAAGCTTCACTCCATCATCCCTGTAGTACTGGAAGCCATTAAATGACTGGCAAGGCACTATATGCAGTTTTCATATGGAGTCAGTGCACATACACAAAACATAACATTGTGGGGAACATAAAAAGGAAATTTGCTGACTGCATTCATATTGCAATAAGGGCACCTAGCAAGAACAAAGCTGTATTTGTTAACCATAAATAGTTGCATTCCATTAATCCACAGGCCACCTGTGATGCCAAGATGAGACTGATAGATGTTGTGGCTCAATGGCTTGGGTCAGCTCATTTTTCATTTGTTTTGAGGCAAAGTAATTTTTGGTGGATGTGACTGAACTTTACATGGTGAATAGCTTGTTCATAGGGTAATTAGCTGAACCCTCTGTTTTTCATGTGCCGTGTGCTATTCATTGTAACAGCAGTCACATCATTACATATACCAGGTGATAGCCCTCTCGGAGGATGGCGCCTTACCTGTACTCCTAGAGCAGTGGTTCTCAACCTGTGGGGCGGGGCCCCCTAGGGGGCGCGAAGTAACAAAAAGGGGGGCGAAAAGATGTGAAAAAAAGAAAACAAGAATCAAAAATATGAAAAAAACATCTGCTGAAACCAAAACAAATTAACTTAAACTAAATTCTGATACTAGAACAATAAATATAGAGTTAGATAAATGTCGATAAAAGTTAAATAGGTATAATAAAATATGCATCTACATTTCAAAGAAATGTTAAGGGGGGGCGCGATTAAAACTGTTATGAAAACTCGGGTCGCAAATACTTAAAGGTTGAAAAATGCTGTCCTAGAGTACAGAGGGGTGGCACTCTAATGCTGGGTATGATTGTGTCATCTCAATTGTGGAGCGCAGCCAGATACTCTTGAATGTGGGGGGTGAGGTCTTGATACATCAGGTGGGAGGCTCTCATATCAGCTAATGAAGTTTGGCAGCATTGTGACTGCATATGCTATATATGAGGATGATCAGCATGCTCCATAAATGGATGTTTCCTTACAGCATTGGAGGTGCATTAAAATTTACAAAATGATTGTGATTTATAAATGGTAAGTTATGCAGAAATATACATATGCCAGGTTTTATATATATGATTTTTTTTTTGATGGTACAGATTTTCAAATCTGCACAAAGTTTTATAAATGGGGTTCTTGGACAAGCTTCAGAACTGGGCAAACTGAGCTTCAGAAAAGTGCAAAATGTTGCATGTGGGCCACAGGAACGTCAATTAGCAATACAAGGTTGGAAGACATTGTCCTACAGGAAGCAACCTCTGAAAAGGTTTTAGGGGTTTATTTTGACACATTTTCATCATCTAAGCAATGCACAGAAGTGATTCAAAAGATAAAAGTATATTGATAAACTGTTCAATATAAATTAAGTGACATTATACTCAAACTATATAATGCACTAGTGAAACCGCATCTGATGTATTGTGTGCAATTCTGTTCACCACACTACAAGAAAGACATAGAAGCACTTGAAAATATGCAGAAGAGAACAGCCAAGTGCATCCCAGGACTTAAGGACATGTCCTACTCTGATAGACACAAAGAATTAAACCTGCTTAGACTTGAGGAGTGGACACTATGTGACGAACTAATAAATGTCTTCAAAATAATCATAGCCATTAATAAAGTAGATCCAACAGAATTTTTTCAACTTAAAGGTAAATCATGTACTTAAGGACACAAGTGTAAATTAAGGGGAATAGCATTAGTTACTGAAGCCAGGAACCAGTTCTTTACTTGAGTTGAGGGAATTTGGAACAACCTACTGAGACAAATTGAAGCTGAAACCTTTAAGTATAAGGATGACATTTTGGGACAGCTTAGCTATTAGCTAAACAAGCAAAATTGATGGACTGAATGGTCTCCTCTCATTTGTCAAATTTCTAGTGTTTCCAGTGTGGAGATTCAACCTCGACACATACAGACACGCAGACTCACAAGTCCAAGAAACTCACATTTATTATTCTTCTGCACACAACACAGTGCCCAAATCCTCTACAATGCTCAGTCCTTTACTTTCTTTTACTCTCATTTCTTCTGCTGCCTCCACACCTCTTTCACAAGCTCTGTCCTCTGCCACCTGACTCTGGCTCCCTGAATGAAATGATGCGGCCCCTTTTAAAATGCACTCGGATGTGCTCCAGGTGTTCCGTGATAATCTTCCTGCAGCACATCCTGGTGTGGTAGAAGTGCTGGATGGGCACTCTGGATGTACCTGGTTCCTGATCAGGCAGCACTTCTTGGTGTGGCAGAACAGCTGCAGTCCAAGGCTCTGTAACCATCCGGGTGCCCCCTGGCAATGGCCATGGGCCCCAACAGGGTTGAGCTTCTAAGCTTCGATCCCGTGGCTCCAATACAAACCAGGGTAGCTGCCCTCTCGTGTCCCGGGGAAGGTATTGCCCCTCTCCCGGTCCTTCCATCCTCCAGGCGTCCCGGCTGGCCAGTAGCCCCTGCAGTCCTCCACACCAGGTTCTATTCTCAGGGTCTGTCCAACCAGTTTCATAATCAGTCTATCACTCTTACATTTAATCCCATTTAGTCCCATTGTTTAGTTATCTGGCCTACAAATATTTTTAAGAAATTCATTAATATTTATATTCTTTGCCATAGCTTTAAATGCTTACATTTCTTGGGTGGTTTTCTTTTAATTTACTCTTTCTTTAAAATCACGCATAATCTCAACTTCTTTAAACTGACATAACTTTGTGTAGGGCAACCTGGGCATTGTCCATTCTGCTAGCCTTTCTTGGCACACCAGGCCTGTTAAGAAAACAGATTTAATAGGGATGCAGGCATTCAGCTGCACAAAACCTCCACTTGTATAAAAAAGTAAGTGACCAGCTTGTCCCAGGATCTGCCTGGACTTCATCTGATAACAAAGGGGGTAAATCAAAGTGGCACTGACATCTTTCCAGAGAGCCCCACCATAGACCCCTTGAGCTAGAAGTTGCAAAATAGACTCAAGCAAGGAAAAAGACTTATAATTCAAGGGATGACAACTAAGTCTAAACACTGGTTTGCTTATTATACCAGAAGCTAAGCATAAAAGAAGAGGTGAGGCGACCTTTTGCTGTTATGCGCCAAAAATTAGGAACATGTTACCGATAGATATGCTAATACCACTAATCAATTAAAAAAAAAACAATGAAAAACTCACTGTTTCAATTTGGTATTTTTAAAATTGTATTTCTGTTATAGTTCTAATAGATTATATATGTATTGTAATATCATATACTCCATGGATATGCTTTCTTTTTTAATCCCTACCTTTTTCTGTTTTCTTTCCCAGTCTCTCTGTGATGGCGTTTTATGCCTTCACCACCTTATCATATATGTGATGATGGAATGAAAGTAGATACTTTAACTATTTATAAGACTCACTTGCTTGAACTGTCTAAAAGGAAGATTACAAAAAATAAGACTGACTTACGCACTATTACGTTACGTAGAATGCCCAGTGGGGGTTGGACGATCTTTTGGCCTGGAAACCCTGCAGATTTTGTGTTGTAAATCTTCTTTAATATGGTGTAAAGCACTTTGAGTTGCATTCCTTGTATGAAAATATGCTATAGAAATAAAATAATGTATTTCTGTAGACTTTGCTCCCTTAATGATACCTGCATGTTGTTGAGTAACCATTATGCTAAATTACAGATAATTGTTTGATTTGTTTGGAGAAGATTAGTCAGCTTTCTGAATAGCGTTTTTTGTCATGTGTGAATCTATTACCATACCACATAGTGATTAAAATGGCACATTGCTAAAAATTGAAGTTATCACATCTCTAATGTGGTAGCCACAATAAATGTTCAGGCACTCCGTCACTCTCGTGTGCATGAATGACTCCTGCTGATGATCACTCTTCTTACTTTCACACTTCTAAACCTCTGATGCAGTGTGACATGCAGTACTGCCTCCTCTATATGAATAACACCACCTGGCCCACATACTGTAGTGTAACATGGTTGTAATGTCTCCCCTTTTGGATCAGATAAAGTTTATGGTTCCATTTAGTATGATAGGTGTGATGCTTCTGCCTTTCAGTTTAAAATTGAGATATTCTGCATATGTTAAGACGAAATCATTTAGTATAACAGGTGTGAGGTTTCTGTCTTTTAATTCAAAATAAAACATATTCTGGTTATGTTCAGACAAAATCTCAGTATAAAATAATTGATTTTCCTGCAGATAAAATTACTGAAAAAGAATTATTTACAAAGTAAATATAAGTAATCATATTATTGCATACTTAATATCTCCTTAAGTTATATTATTATTTTTAGGACCAACTGAAATAAATAAATGTATAATATTTAATAGAATGTGATTTAACCCGTATTATTTATAAGCCTTTGTGGAGCCGACCCGGACACAGACAGACATGTTGTTTTTCACCACCACACATATTTATTATATACACTATATACAATTATGAGGTGTCACTCAGACACAGAATAAAGTGCACAAACCCCAAACAGACAGTCCTGGCCACTCAATGCCTTTTCTTCGGGCCGCCTGCACAATCTCTGTTCCTGCCTCGTCCTTCTTCCACCCGACTCCAGCCTTGAATGAAGGGAGACGGCCCCTTTTATATGCTCCCGGATGAGCTCCAGGTGGTTTTCTCCTGGCAGCTCACCGGGTGTCCTCCTAATTCTTCCCCCCAGCACTTCTTGGTGTGGCGGAAGTGCTGAGGTAACAGGTCCCCAAGGCATTGGGGCGCCTCCTGGCGGTGACCACAGGCCCCTACAGGGTGGGGCTTCCATGCCCTCAACCCGTGGCCCCCAAAGCAACCAGGATGGCGGCCCCCACGTGATCCAGGGTGGGCACAGACCCACATCCGGTCCCTCACGGCGTCCCGGCCGGGTCATTGCCCCTGGCATCCCTGACACCTTTTTAACATGATTAAAATCAATGCAAAATGACAATAATATAAACAATATATTTCAACAGTCTTATTTTTATTAGTGTAATTGAAAAAATGTTTATCGATTGTGTCACACATGCATGTCAGAGTGTCACCCTCTGAGTTCCTCCTGGAAATGTATAGTTCCACCTCAGTCCGCTGCCCCTAACAGTTTTGTCTTTTCCTCCACAGCATGGAGAAACCACCCCTTCTAGTCTCTGAGCCACAAAAGCATGATCGCCCAGAAAGAGGCATCACTTTACAACTAAGCAACCAGAGCAAAGGAGCTCTTCAGTCAACAGAGACAGAGATTGCCTGTCAAGCCCACATGTTTTTGCTGGCAACTGTTCTCTTCTGTTTCACACTTTCAATGGTTTGTTTTTGTTCTTTCTTTTATGTAAATGGGGATAGCCAGGTTGGTTCACTAAAATGTATTTTCTGTCAAGCCAGTCATTTCCTTGGACAACCACAATTGCTATAGTTGCTTATAGTGAATACCTAAACTAAACTGTCACTAAAAGCAGCTTTAAAGCTAAGAGTACTGTAGTTTGCTGTTGGGGTCAAATGATTTCTTCAGGCATCTTGTGGTGACACTTTGTATGAAGTAATTATGTGACTCCCAACCACAACCCTACTGTCTTTGCTGTCTGCATGCATTTTGGAGTGCATCATGGATTTACAGTGTGGCATCTACCTTCAGGTTTAACTATATGGTTGTGACAGATGGATGCTATCCAGGGAAGTGAAGACTGGACTCCTTTGGTGCTGTGTCTCTTAAGGGAATCCTTGGGTAGCACTGGTTTGACTTTGTGTCAAACAAAGAGCTGCTCAAGGAGTCCTGAATGAAGCACATTACCTGTATTGTGGCAGAGCATCCGTTATGTCATTACGGCCTAGTGGCACAATTCCCAGAGGGTGATCCAGCTCTCAGGATCCTCATTGTTGAGGACCCGAGCCGCTGAAACAAGCCAAATGGATGCCCACCTAACACCTGATTGTGGGAGACAGAAGGTAATTTCCAAGAGGGTGGGACTGGACTGTGTGTTTGCCTGGGGGGGTTGCCATCTGGGATGCCGAGCTGTTTTGTGATGTGGTGGCTGTGGCAACGCGCTGTACCAGTGCATGCACCCCAACCTGACCTGACCTAATCTACCAGTAGCTGCTTGATGGGAACGAGCTGTTGATTTTGGCTTCAAGTAGAGCTGAATTATAACATAAAAATCTTTTCATTTATAGGTGCTGGGATGACATTCTATAGACAGAGAGTGAGGTGCTTGCCTTATGCACATCACTTTTATATTCTTTGTAAATGCTGTCCAAATATTATACCTGAATCTATATAAACATGGCAAGTTTGAATGTATGCATTAAATGAAACACAACTGATGTGTGACATTACTAACACATACAGTAAATGACCAGTACTCTACATGCAGGTATGGACATAATCAGTTATATTTAAATATTTTCTAATTACAGAGTGCACATTGAACAGTTTTGTAATACAATGTATTACAAATGGCAAACAGATTTCATGTTACCCTAGCTAAGTAAAGTGAGCTCAGGTTAGTAGTCTACCTTGTTCCAGAAAGCAACTTCAGAAAAATATTAGATCAAAATACTTTATGGTAGAAAGCATCTTTTAAATAATATCAATTTAATACATGTAATTTAAAGTGCGAGAAAAAAAAAATCTTACTGGTGTGCACAACAATAAGATATGCAACCATACGATGAAATGTGATACTCTTGTCCAGCTGTCTCCTCAATGCCCCTTGATGGTGCTGAGAAAATAATATAAAACATAAAGTTCATATTAATAATGCTTCCTGGCTACAAACAGCCATCCAAATATGCAAAAATATGAGTGTAACTTACAGTACATGAGCCTCTGAGAAATGAAATAAGATTACGACTGACAGGAAGAAGAATCAGCATACAGTTCAGGTTTAAACACATTGCAGATGCTCTTGCCCAGGCCAGTCCTGGCTGCAAAACATGGATAAAGTCAGTAAGTCTTGACAATTAGATTATACACACTGATTAACATAAAGTGGCTTCAATATGGGAAAAACAAAAAAAATCACTTACTCCCAGAATAATGCGTGTGTAGATATAAGCATCACTGTTGTTATACCACAGAAAGATGTTGACAAATAGTAAAGCATTCAGCCCAAGCCATATGACCTAAAAAAGTAAAGTTGTGACACCATATTTAATGGAAGTAGTTCCTGGCAATCTAGGTATTTTTTAATAACTGAATAGCTATTCATAAATGTAAAATGCATGAAGAGATGTGTATACTGTCACATTAATAGCCGACTGGAAAATATTTGAAATATTTGATTAAAGTTGGAGCTTAATGAAGTATTTCATCAGGCATTCGTATTCCAATTATGAAAGGTCTCATTTGTTAATGTGTATTGTATTTGTTTATCCCAATACAAGTATAATTTATGTTTATAATAGGCAGCATATAAATCTCTCCATACATCCATTTCTTGCTTGTCCCATTTCACAGCCACTAGGAGAGAATGCAAATGGTCTATCATCAAATACAGTGGGATTTTATTATTATGAAAATTGTTTTCAGACAAATTAAAAGATACGAGCGGAGGAAGGTGGCACAGACATTACCATTGGCTCATAATGAACTCTGGTTTCATTGCATAATTTATCACTTTATGGGAAGTAGTATTCAAAGCTGGATATGATTTCCACATGTTTTTGGCCACTAAATTACATAAAATAAGGGGAGCTTTTACAGTAAATACAGTATGTAAGTCAACACTCTTTCTGGTTTTCCTTCGTTACTGCAAGCTGTTGTATGAGATACCTCTTCTGATAATTGCATGTTCCATGATTGCCTGCATAGAAACTATATATGTGGCGGCCCACAGTCCTCAAAGGCTTCTGTATGGAATGTAAACTCTAAGATAGCTTTATATTGTACAGTAGCTTCAAAGCATTAGCAGGACAATAAAGATCACATCAAACATTAATAAAAATAAGATGACAAGCAATGGAACCGCACATAAATATTTTGAAATTACATGGGTAAATAAAAGCATGATGATCAACATCAGCCCTGGATGCTGCAGTGGCTACAGGTTTTAGGGATCTGTGGCAGCAATCAGAAAGTTACTGGTTTGAATCCCGTAAACATCAGAAGTGACTCTACTCTCTGTGGGCCAATCCACTCCATTGGGCTCTTGAGCAAGGCCTGCAATTGCTTCATCCTGGGTATGATGTTCATCTGCCTTCAGACCTGCAAGCAGGTCCTCCAACTTACAGGGAAAAACTTGGGGGTTGGTGACAGAATTGGCACTCTAGCCACTGTAAAAAACCTCACACTGTTCAAGTGTGTTGCTGAGGTGTCACCCACTTCACACGGGTCCCAATCCAGGTGGTTCGTTGTGTGGTGGGTGTGGCAATGTACTATCAGTGCATATTCCTAACCTCCAGTTGCTTCATTTAAAACCAATCCTTGCCAATCCCAGAACTTATTTAATGTTATGGCCTGTTAATGTTTTTCAAGGATATCATTGAAAATGATTTAAAGCCTAAAACGGATGAGTAGCTTTCAGTCCGATTCTTTTTTCTCTTCAGTTTCCTTCTAACTATTTTATTAAAGCAAATATTACACGATGAATCCACACAGGTGTAAATGGAAACAAGTTATATGGAGAACTGCTTTCCATCTTATTGCTAATAAGGATCCATTGAAAACAGAGAATGCAGCTGATTAAGACTGAAATAATCAATTAAGGGTAGTAAACTTAACAAAGGAGACCACTGAAATGAAGCATCAAAATGTTCCTTGAGCAATAAGTGCTTCATAAGTCCGCTGCGGCCCTCCAGGACCGATGTTGCACACCTCTGGCCCTTGCATTTTGTAGTCAACTGCATGTTTTAATTTTATGCTACATTTTAGACTTCAATGACCTTCTTTTATGATGGAGTTACACTTAAAACTCAGTGTGCTTATTGTTCATCAAGCTATAAATACTACGTTATGACTCTTTCTTTAGAGAATATTTCAGACAATGAAGTGCCAATCTGCTGCCTGCAGTGCAGAGGAGCTGCCATTTCATTTTCTAAACTCTCCTAAGCCATTTATAAGGTAAAGGCAACTACACGTATCCCTACAGCCTCATTTGGAAGCCAGCCACAAAAGGAGGCACAGTGAATTGCACACTTAACACTCCTTCTTAAAGGCTTCATGTAGAAATGAAGATGCTTATCGTTGGGATTCGAGAGGAAAGGATAGTCCCAGGAGAAAAACCTTGTGAAGAAGAGAACATACAATTTCTTCTCTAGATAAAAAATGCTTTTCAATTGAACCTCAGTCCCTATTGCTCAGTGGTCACATCCCTAATCACTGCTCCACCGCACTGCCACTGTCTTATCTAATCAATGGGATTAAAATAAAAATGTTATTTTATCATTCCATGTGTCTTCTCTTATGTACTCAAAACTCTCAACATTCTTCAGTATTTGCCTTTCATTGTTTCTTTACTTTGTACTGTTGTGGTGTGACTGGATAAAGAAACCTTAGCTACCTGTTCAGTTATCCAATTTGAACCAATTTCCTATTTTGTTACTTCAGCAGAACTGCAGTAAATAACATCTTTATCAGGTATTTATTAATAACATTTCTGAAAATGAAGATTGACTATCCCTTCATGGACCACATGTCTTAATATACCAATGCACTTTTTTGTATTATAACTCTGTTTAATCAAATAAGTAGCTCTCTTGAAAGAGCCGCTTGGATGCCAAGTTGTTATCACAATTATCAGTTCTTATCAGCATCGGATAAATGAGACTTCCACTATAGAAAGGAGGTTAATTATCAGTTAATTAATGACTAAAAGTAATTCTCCTAAGAATTAAGAACAACCAATTGTGGTATTAAAGAGATTTAATTATAGTTCACTGATGAGATATGTAATGAAATACGAGAGTATAACTTTAAGAACTAACACCAACCCAGTCCTAACCTTAGCTGGGTTTGCAAATTAAGCATATTTAAGAAAATCATTCATGACTGAGCTTGGAGAGTGAAGCAAACTGAAGTGTTGTGTTACTGGGAAAATGGAAAGCTGGGACTTTAAATCAAAAGTTCAGATATCAGTGCCTCATCTAACTAGCTTGGTAAACTTTTTTTAAACTCATTTAACGTAGCTGATTTAAAAATATAAATATATACATGTCATTGTATATGGCTACTACATAGAATAGAAGGTTAATTATTTTACTGTACCATAATTTGGATTTTTTTTTTTCTACAGTGTCAGGGATGCCAGGGGCTATGACCCGGCCGGGACGCCAGGAGGGACCGGAAGAGGGTCAGAACCCTGCCTGGATCACGTGGGGTTTGCCTTCCGGGTTGCTTTGGGGGCCACGGGTCAAGGGCATGGAAGCCTTTCCCTGTAGGGGCCCGTGGTCACCCCCAGTGCCTTGGGGAACTGTTACCCCAGCACTTCCGCCACATCAGGAAGTGCTGGGGGGAAGATTTATGACGTCGCCTAGAGAGCAGCCGGGAGGACAGCCGGCACTTCCGCCACGCTGGGGCGTGGCCAGAAGAAGATTGCCGGAAACACCTGGGGCTCATCGGGGTCCTCTATAAAAGGGGCCGTCTCCATTCATTCGAGGCTAGAGTCGGGTGGAAGAAGGACGAGGCAGGGGAGAGTGGAGGCGGCCCGAAGAAAGGCATTTGTGGCCAGGACTTTGTGTGTGATTTGGTGTTTTGTGCACGTGATTAAGGTCTGTGTGACCACTGGACTGGGTCTTTGTGACCTTTATTGTAAATAATTGTGGAAAATAAACATGTGGTGGTTTTAAGAGAACATGTCCGCCTGTCTGTGTCCGGGTCAAGTTCACAACAGATATATTGTTTCTTCTGGTATCTTTAATGGTTTGCCTTAACTCGATCCCATTCGCAACCACTTTTAAAAATATTTACAAAAGGCTGGCTTATTTAAAGATTGAAGCTTGGTATTTTGTTTGTTTCATTTTTTTGTAAATGTGATATTTGTTTACATTTGTGCATTCAGTAAATATAACTTTACTACCTACACATCATGGTTTACCATTTATTAAACGCCAGCAAAAGTGCATTCTTATCAGTCGTTCAACTGATGATAATAAAACTCCTAAACCTTCTGATATGCTCACCCAGACAGCCAGACACAATTGTTTCCCCAAAAACAAATTCTTAAAAAAAAAAATTTATTTTTTATATATTGTGACCGGGTGCAGGAATGACAGGTCTCAAAAATTAAAGTTTAGATGCCAACTTTAAAGTTGGTTGTCCATTTTAATTTCACTGAAAGTTCCAACAAAAACAATGACTCTACTGTAGTGTCTAGTCTTCTCAATCTCGGACTTTTAACTAAACAAAAGGATCAGCCATAACCGCAGGTTTGGGGTATGTCTGTCAGTAGCTCTGTCACAAAAGACGCCGCCTTCTGGGCAGCTGGGGTTCTTATGGCTGGGCAGGGCTAAGTGCCCTCACTGCGTGGTTTCTTACTGTTGCAGGGTGAGAAGGAGAAGAGAATGTTAGCAACAGCACCCCCTTCTTGTTCCGGCAGGTTATTACATAACTTGACTGAGCACATGACGAGATCCTTTCACGCGTATATGTGACTATATGTATATACGTTTGAAACTCATGTATATACATTTTCCAATCCGCTATATCCAAACACAGGGTCATGGGGTCTGCTGGAGCCAAACCCAGCCAACACAGGGCACAAAGCAGGAACAAACCCCAGGCAGGGCGCCAGCCCACTGCAGGGCGTGCACATACAATAAACACACACACCAAGCACACACTGGGGACAATTTAGGATCGCCAATGCACCTAACCTGCATGTCTTTGGACTGTGGGAGGAAACCCACACAGACACGGGGAGAACATGCCAACTCCATGCAGGGATGACCCAGGAAGCAAACTGAGGTCTCCTTACTGCGAGGCAGCAGCGCTACCACACTGTGCCACCATGCCGCCCTGAAACTAATATAACAGATTTAATAAAATTAGGTTTTTCTGGAAAAAAGTAAAATGTGGCATTTTTTTCTGGGGCAGCAATTTGTTAAGATTTTGAGTGGGACAAAATGGCATCAATAAATACTGTGATCCAATAATTGTGTTCATATTGATAGCTTCGCTGGGTGTTTACAATTTACATTTGCTATAAAGGTATGAAAGTGAGCTGATTTTTACATCTTACACAGTTGCTGTGAAGAAAAGAACCAGAATTTAATTTAATGGACACTTACAACATACACAGCTCTTCCCTTGGGATAATATGACCATTGTGTCCAAATCAAGATATGTGGAGGGAATGTTAGCCTGGTGTTGGCACACTGCATGTGTGATGTACCAATTAAATGGCTATTGTTAATTTTTTCAGGAGGAAGAGCCTATGGTCTGCTGTCCATCACAGTTTGTAGACTCACAGACTGTGTTTCTGATATGGATTGGGCAAAACTGGTGCACCACAAGGAAAAGTCCTGTCTCATTTTCTCTTCGTTTTGTACACTTCAGATTGTAAATCTAAAACCAGGTCATGTCACTTGGAAAAATTCTCAGTTGATTCTGGACTTATAGGGTGTATTGATAAGGGAGATCAGAGTACAGAAGTCATGTAGAGAACTTTGTTCTTGGTGCAAAGAGAATTGTTTGCAACTTAACATTAGCAGAAAAAAAGAAACTGATTACTGACTTTCACTACACCTAATGGCCTCTATGTCTGAACACTATTCAGGGAGTGGATGTGGAGGAGGTACATTTGGTACAAGTTTCGGCGGGTCTACATTAATGAGAGGATCAACAGGATCATAATTCTGTGATGGCCAGTGTGATTTTTCTATGCTGTGGTGTGCTTGGCTGGTAATATCAATTCAGAAGAGGTCAACCATATCAACAAGCAGATTAAGAAGGCAGGCTCAGTTATGGGATGCACTCGCAACCCTCTGGAGGTAGTAGCAAAAATAGAGAATGAAAACAAAGTGAATGTCATTGTGAGGCTCTAGTACCCACAGCCATGGGCAACACCCTCTGTTGGGACATCATGTAATCATGAGCGGAGATGGACTAGGGCAAGTGAGGGGCCAGAAAAGACCTAATGGTCAAAAATGTACAGAAATGTATTAAACAGTAAAGAATTAAATTTCAAAATTGCAATAGTGCATTCAAAGTTATTCATTAAATAAATTGTGCCCCTAAAAATCATGTCTTTAGGCGCAAAAGCTCCAATAAATAAATACAATAAAAATGCAAACAATCCTTGAGGTGTTCCATTTTTTTAAAAAGGAAATGATCCACCTGCCACCTCAGCTGGTCACTGTAGACATGATCTGCCACTTTGGTTGGTGCCCTGCACTTCAACAATGGATGCCACTTGGCTGTGTATCCTCCTGTCTGCTTTAAGTCCCCGTGGCGTCTCTCCACTCTCATCTGTTCACCTTTGCAGCTCAGTAGACACAATCACTGCCACAGCATAGGACCTCTGTACCAGCCGTCAGTCCTGCTTCTTTTGGTAATTCAAAAGAGCTGATGCTTGCCCATACTGTCTGCTATCTCCATAGTACCTCTCTACCTAATCTGATGAGTGATTGCTTTCCAACCCTGTTTCTAGAACTTCCAACTAGCACTAACCCCCTCTCTTTTATCGCCCTTAACTCCAACTGGAACACATTAATTACTGTGCAGCTTTCCCCGTAATTACATTGATGAAGCGAGTGCACATTCATGTGAGCATCTGTCACCAGCGTAAGTTAAGCCATCAGGCCGTGCTTAAAAGCAGTTAACAAATGAAACCTCTAAAACACTCCCAGACTTGACTTATCACTGCCATTATGAACAATGCTGCACATCCTCTCTGTGACGCACTAGCATTAAGTTCTTGTAGTCATGTACACTAAACAAACTGGTTTATAACGTACTGCGTCAACACAATCTGTTATGCAGTAAAACTAAAATAAAATGCACTCCACTATCAATGTCATTCATATTCTGGGGCATAGATGTATTTATTTTAATTCACTTAGTCTCTCAAAGATATAATTTTCCTTTAAGAGTACACTTCAGATTTTTTAATGAATCTCTATATTCCTCACGTTTTGGTCTAATGTATCCCAACACAACTTCTTTATATAATTAATGTATTCTTTGATGCAATTTATTCCTTATGGTTTTCTTTACAAGTGATACAAAAAGCACTGCATTGTTTTTAATAAATTATTTTTTTATTCATCCACTTAAATCTTGTATTTATACTGCATTTGCAATTTTTTGCAAGTATTCTTTTATTTTATTCAGTATTTTCTTTATACTGTCATTTTGAATATTTTAAAGAATCGCTCAGTCATTAACTGGTTTCTTATGTTTAAATAGATCTGTTTGAGGGATACTGCTGTTTTCAACTCATTGAGTAGACTGTTATCAAACGGCAAAGACAGAACCAAATCTCTACACAGTACCTTCAGAGCAACTTTAGCAAATTTTTATAGTTTGTTTCCAGTGATGCTATTTCTCCATTAGAGTAATGTGTTATTTAGCTTGCAGGTAATATATTAAATCTTTTGTATAGTTTGAATTGGGGGTTGTCTTGGTGCATAGTGGTTAGTGCCGTTGCCTACAACTTATGAAAACTAGAATTGACTTCCTGATCAGTTTTTCTTCATGCAGAATTTACCCCTTTGTTATTTTTTTTTCTTAAGGTACCCCAAGCCCCTACTACATCCTGAAGACATGCAGGGAAGGTTAGTTGGTAGCTGGCAAGTTTAAATATGCCCAGTGTGTATGACTTCAGGGATAAGCCTTCTACTGACTTTGCCGCTGACTTTTTCATAATGCTTCCCAGATTGGATACAATGCAACCCTTTGTGAACTATGTGGACTGGCAAAATAAATGTAAGGAATATTTTCTTCTATTACCTCTCTAAAAACAAGAATGTTTTAGTCTTATTGATCATTTTCATTTAGCATTTTCATTTCTGGCTTACAATGATAAATCACATTACAATTGCTTCGCACTTTCAGTTCCCAAATGTTGAAAACCTTAACATTCTGAGTTGTACGTAATTAAAAGAATTGAAATAAAAGACATCAGGATCAGCTTCTTTGTTATGTATTGATAACAAAAAAAATGTCAGAATTTGGCACAGTACCTAAAAATACAACTTCCCTTTATATTTATTCAAGGCAATGTATTAAGTACCAGCATCTTTTCAACAGAATGAAATACCTGCGTAAGAGCGAAAAGAACATATCATGTTCAAGGAGGTGATCAATGATGCAATTTTCCACCAGTACTGCAATATGACAAGCATCCCCTCAATCCACCATTACACCCAACAGAGGAGCACAAAATACAGTAAGTAGGGAATCATAGTGATGACAGAATACTGGCTTATTTTACCACTGACATTCAGATAGATAGTTTAGCTACATATCTTGCATATAAAACCAAATAAAACAGGACACAGAACACATAACAAAATACTACATATAGTTAAAGGATAATGAAAAATGTGTCATATTAATATGTTTCTCATTCCGCTTACCACAATGAGAAAGGAAAGCCCTTCGTTTACAAGCCAGTCCATGGTGCTTCTATTTCTGGGCAGCTACCAGTTGCTGGGATTCTTCTTGACAATGCAAGCCCTTGTTTTTCTGTCCAGGTGTGCTTCTTCTTGGCACAGCCACTCCTTCTAAAGTGGAGCCCAGATGCAAGTAGTCGCTTTTCAACATGAGTTACTGATGAAAAGAAAAAAAAAAAGTGGTTTGGATTACTTGGGGAAAAAAAATCAAATCAAGCTTTGCGCATTTTGGTGGGGAGCTGGTGGGCTGGGAGTCCGCACTGTGCCACTAATCTTAACCCTTAATTCTTCCCTCTTCCAATTCTTCCCTCTGTTTTTGGGCTTGCTGTGTTTGTCAGGCCCCTCACGCAGGTCTACAGAGACATTAGTTACTTTCTAGCTTTCAGGGACCCTTTTTACAGGGCAATTTTGAAACAGCAGGCTGGAGGTTTAGCCATGGAGAGGGAGTTGTTACTTACTGCCACTTCTGCTTTTCCAATTATTGATGATCGTTATTTGATTGTTTTGTATGAGGCTAACCAGTGTAATCTTGGTCAGGTTTTAATTTATTTTGAGGTCTGTTCACCCCTTTTCAACATTTTGTGTTCCTGAATCACGACAGGCAGTAAAATCACATTTACTGTCACACATAGAGTGAAATTCTTACTAGCATGTGCAATACATTGACACTCTCCAGCAGCCAGATTAATGAGTATTAGTTGGTAGTATTGTTGTTTTTTGTTGTTGAAATTAAATTTAAAAAAAAAATGATCACAAACAAATTATAAAAACCTTCTTCTAATTAGAAAAGCAAGTATGCAAGTAAACACAATCAGTTTCTTTGGTATGGGGAAACTATAAACAATTATAATGCAAAAGAAAATTGTAGTAATACTATTAATTCCAAAAACAAAAGAATTAGTGCTGCATTTCACTACAAATGAATTAGAAAGTATAGCTAAACATAAACCTACCCGATGTGGAGATGTTGTTTAGAAATGGCTGTGTAGGTTGGTTCTGAAGATAGGGTTGGCCTTATAGGCTACCTAAAAGTTAAATAAAATATAAGTCATAACCAAATTGGATAGCACTGTTAATAAACAATTACTACATGTAATATTATCATTAAGACAATTTTAGGTTGGCATGTTATAGGCTTGGGTGACTATAATTATTGATCTATCCATCCTGATATCTGCTTAAGCCATTTGAGTGTTACTCAGTTACTATTATTACCGTGTCTAAGGTGCATATGTGACAGTTGTTTACAGATTTTTTTTATAACAGTTGAAGTACAGTATAATAAATTACATTATTATTGTTAAAGGCTTCAGACATCCTGGAACAGTCACTCTTCTCACTCCTCGCTACTGGCAAATGGTACAGTACCATTGGCACTCACATCAGTAAATCTAGGGGCAAGTTCAGCCAATCATAAAGTAATAACAAATATTGTAACATAAAGCACACTGCTTACATTGTGAAAGACAGGGGGTGCGAATGAGCCCTAAAACCCCAGACATACCACATGACAAAAACAGTTCCAGGTATAAGATAAGCATTTTTATTTTACAAAATACATTTTTTACAGTCCCTTCCACAATCTTCCAAGTAAGAATAGTCTCTTTAACTCCTCCGGCGGACTTTACCTTCTGTCTCCCGACTCTGATTCAACTAGAGGAGGCTGGATGGCTTGCTTTTATTTTAGACCTGGGCATAACCCAATGGAAGTACTTCCAGGTCAGAAGGAAGCCTCATGAAATAGGGAGTTATCCTCCCTGCTGCGCCCTCTGGCAGCACCCAAGGACACCGATAGGGATGTCCCTCAGGACTGCCACTCACATGGATCCCTGTGGGTGACCAGACTGGGTCCATACCAGCGGAGCACTGCCATCTATCATACTGGGGAAGGAACTGCTCTTGATACAGAACCTCCACCATTCCATCCACTAATCTTTCCCTTTGAGTTGGATAGTGATCCAGCCCTGTCCTGGCCAAGTTATGCATCCTCCCATGCTGTCTCTCTGTTACGGCTACCTGGCCGGGCAAGGGTCCAGCATACCACTTACAACATGCATGCATATTTATAGATTTGCTGTATATGTGCATGCACTGTATATGTGTATGTGTATGTGAGTGTATGAGGCCTGTTTCTGAGGCTACCCAGTATAATCCTGGTCAGGTTTTCATTCATTTTGAGGTCTGTTCACCGTTTTTGTGGTCCTCGATCACAACAGACAGCAATTTCAGTGCAGGTTTACAGGGTCATTATTGTCACATGTACAATGAAATTGTTACTAGTGTGTGCAATACATTGACACTCTCCAGGACCCAGATTACTGAATATTAGTTGGTAGTATTTAATGTTATGATCAGCATTCTGTATTAATATTCTGTTTGTTTCCCCAGACAAATTTAATAAAAGTATGCATCTATTAAGGTGTTTTGAAAAATACATCTGATTTTCTCTACGAGGTGTTTTGAAAAAGTTTAAGCATTTCAGAATTATGTTGTGGCACCATCTTTATTTTGTTATGGTTGCCACCACTTCAGAGCACTCACATCAGGAGTTAACATGACAATATTACCGAGAATGATCCAGGAATAGTGACGCATGTGACATCACCGCTGCTATGTGTCTACCAATCATGTATTTTTAGTTTCTGCTTCTTTCTGTTTTTAAAAAACATTATTTATATATTTATAATATTTATTTTATGTTTGTAATATTTCAGTTTTGTGTAATTATGTTTCTGTGTGGGAGTATGCATTCTGTGGGTGTGACGATGTGGGTTCTGGCTCCACGCTCCCATCGCTATTCGGGAGCCCTTCAACCCAACACCGTCGGTAATGTCACCGATGAGCTAGACAGTGAGACAATAACAACTAAGCAAGGGGATGGTAAAAAGTAAAAAGTGCTTTTATTTAAAACAGTCAAAAAAAAACAAAGTGTGCAATAAATAAAGTGCAGTGCTTCTCAAAGTTCAATAAATAAATAAATAATCCATTAAGAAAATGGAGGTTTAAACCACTACAAAAAACAATCCTTTAAAAATGAGGTTAAAACGTTTCTTTCAGGAGCAGTCTTTAAAAATCAACAAGTTCAGTACCTTCTTTTAACTGGTGACTCCCCTGCTTCTCCCTGACTAGGCTTCGCAACAGGGGAGCCACTCTACCTGCAACTGACCTTCTTAGTGCCTGCCTCCGCTGTCAGTTGCCTTACCGATTCTTGGCTCCGGTCGGCTCCTCCGGACAGCGACTTGGGAATTCCACTGTGACCAAGGCTCTCACACAGGGAACACCACGTCCCAAGTCCCGACTCCCGCTATCCTCTGCGGAGAGTCCTGCGCCCTCTGGTCACTCCCGCCCTGCAAAACAAACTCTGCGGGAGCGACCACAACCACTACTTCTCCCGGGTGTTGGCCAAACACCCAGGCTGCCTTCAGCTGCCTGCGAGCATTTGCTCGCTCGCTTCCTGCTGCACCGATTTGCTCGCTTTCCTCCTCACTGCTTCCTGCTGCCAACCTCTGTTTCCTTCTCTCTTTCTCTGATCTTTCCTTCCTGTTCATTTGTTGTTCTCTTTTCTTTCTCTTTCCTGTTTGTTTTTTTTCTCACCCGACTCGCGCTTATTTTATATAGCAGCTGTAGCACATTAGCCACGGGAACATTCACGGATGTGGGCAATCCCTCACCTGTGCACTAGGTGAGAAACGTCCACACCGCAGATCGCCCCGTGGCTTGCTATGGCCCAACGCTCCCTCGCTAAGCCGCCGCGAGAGCGGTGATTATTTATTTAAAAACTGGCCTTTGCTAAATGAGCTGTGGACCCATAACACCACAGTGGGTGGTTCCCCAAGAGGAGGTCCATCTCTATCAAGGAACTACCCCAGGCCCTGCAACAGCTATGCAGACAGGCAGTTCAATGGGATATGCTGTTGAAGCGTTGTGTTGCTGAGTTCTCTTTGTGTTTTGCTATTGCTTATTTTGGATTACAAGCTTCTTTGCTCTGTTTTTTGAAGATTCTTTTCAAATTGCATTTTGGGACATTTTAGACAAGTCCATTTGTGCCTTTGGTGGTTTTTGAGTTTTTATTTGTCGAGTATTTAAAAAAATAAATTTGTTATTTGCCCTTTAATAACAAGCCGAAGGTTTACAGTTACCCTACAACTTGTTGGGCTTTTGTGATATTTTTTCAACTTTACTAGTTGTTTTGCTATCTTCCCATTATTGGGGCCTGCTTCAGCTGAAGCCAGCAGGTAGCCTTGGCACCTGGCTGATGTTAAAGTTACCTCTGCTAGGCAGACCAGATAGATTTCTGGCATGCTTCCTAGCTTTCATTTTGGAGGCATTACTGTATTATGCCTGGAGGAATCTCTCCATATCATGACAGCTGCAGTGACTGTATAAATGTGGGTGCATACATTATTAGATCATCTGAGATTATCGATAAATCCCTATATTAGCATGCAACTATTTTTCATAAAGTTCTTCCTGGTAAAGAAATTTCACTTCCCTGGTCCTCCCTGCGTGGAGTTTGCATGTTCTCCCCGTGTCTGCGTGGGTTTCCTCCATTTACTCCGGTTTCCTCCCACAGTCCAAAGACATGCAAGTTAGGTGCATTGGCGATTCTAAATTGTCCCTAGTGTGTACTTGGTGTGTGGGTGTGTGTGTGTGTGTGTGCGCGCCCTGCAGTGGGCTGGCACCCTGCCCAGGGTTTGTTTCCTGCCTTGTGCCCTGTGTTGGCTGGGATTGGCTCCAGCAGACCCCCGTGACCCTGTAGTTAGGATATAGCGGGTTGGATAATGGATGAATGGATTATTAAATACTTCGGGTTTTGGTGTGAATATTAATCTAGACCACAAATCAGGCTTTACTTTTGACTACCTCTTATCGCTTGGTGAATTTTAGACTAAGCCTTTACTGTCTCAGTCTGAGTCAGTACTTTTAATAGTAAATGGTGTACAGAGAAAAGCGTGGAATTAGAGCATGATTTCTTCGCCCTATAACAAAACCAGTTAATTTTATTTAAATTCCCCCCAAAGTCCAAATTCTTATAATACATACAGTACATTTGAAAGCTAGATGTAGAACTGTAAGTTAGATAGCACCATGTCCTCCTTCTTATTAGATGCCTGAATATTTATTTTTCTCTTTGGCTTCTTTGTATTCCAAATGAATGAGTACAAAGTTTAAACTTCACAAGCAAAGTTAAAATAGCATTTCACTTTTTTGGGATCAATTGTTATTCACTTATTATTATGAGAAAAAGTAGAACATTTCAGTTACATATATAGTTTTGCTCAGTAACAAACCCACCCCAAAAGAAAACCCAAACACCAAACACCTGTGAATGCAGCCATATTGTGATCTAGAGATCTAGATGATGTTCATTTTATTCCTGACTAGCAAAATACCCGCGCTTCGCAGCGGCAAAGTACTGCTTTTAAATTTTTATTAAGAAGAAAAGTAAACCTTTTTAAACTGAGGGAAAATATACCAATAATCATTTTTTAAGGATCTCTTTGTATACCACGTTGTCAGTTCAGCACTCCGGTTGTAATATGACCAAGCTGTGCGAGCTTACTCTTGAGCATGCAACGTATAGTTGGCCATGTGAAAAGCAATCTTGCCTCAAATCAATGGCAACCTTTTGTTGGATCTGTCCCTGAGACTTCTTACTTCTCATCGTGAAGCAGAGCCTTACTGGAAATTGGAGGCATTTGAATTGAAATGGGAGATCAGAGGGTATAACGGGGATGTGAGGAATAAAAACTCTCTCCCGTGAGCAACTGCCAGTAAAAATAGTTGCCTCAATTAGGTTCTTTTGCAGACACATGACCTGAAGTCTCGTGCCGTTACAAAGTTTCGGTGGCTGTAAGTTTTTCAGTAACATTATTGGTGTCCCAAACCTCAAAATTAGATTATGCTCAGGAGTGCCTGGAGGATTCAGAGTGTGGAGAAACTCTAGCGACAGCATGTCTATTAACTTGTGGATTTTTCTGTAATCATTTGCTGGCAGCGTCACAAAGTTGTTTCCGCAAGACCTTGTTAGCTGTGGAGCTCAGCTCGGAGCGAAATGAAGTGAATGAAATGAGGTGAATGAGAGGGGAGATGATGACGTGACTCCCCCATCCGCCTTAACTGTCCAGCCCTCCACAAACACAGTCTCTCGGCATGACAAACGCCAGTGGTAGCGTGTCTATGAACTTAATTTAAAGTTAAGCTTTACACCTTGCTTTCCTATTCATTTGCATAAGCACAGTCCTTCACCAGCAATTTTAACTCCGTTACAGCAATTTTAACTCAGTTACAAAGTGATCAAAAGTCTCGTTTATACCCTGCGTCTTCTCGTTAAACTTGTATCTCGTGAATATTGTATTTGTCGTAGGCATGACAAACGCCAGCGGCAACGTGTCTATGAACTTAATTTAAACTTAAGCTTCACACCATGCTTTCCTATTGATATGTCCTCAAAGGCTTGTTCAGCTTCAGAGGGTTGCTCCTCTCTTGCTGCATCAATAAACAGCTCGTCTTCCTCTTTATCTAAGACATCACACAGTGCATGCACGGGTTTACCTTTCCCAGTCCTGCAAACTACAGCGAATTCGTTCAATTTACCACATTTTTTACACTCTTCCTTTAGCTGGACATTGACTTTTTACACCGTGTGCTTTGTTTCCGCAGTAGCTGCACTTATGAATATGCTTGTACGTGTCAGACGTTTCATATTCTTTTGCTGCCTTCTCAATTGTGTAATGCGTTTTTTGTTCAGCGCTCTTTGGAGCTTTTGCTTGTTGTCTGCGTACTGCGTTTACAGTCAGTTAACGTGAGCCGCTCAGAGTACATGCATCGAAGGTTCTCAGCTGTGCTTGTGCTATCTCATGCGATCTTGGGATGTCCACGGCTTTATTTAATGTTAGCTAAGACCCGGCACTTAAATGTTTCTCTCACACTTTCGCTGAGTTTGTGCCAAACACTAATCTGTCCCTGACCATCTCATCTTCATTTGCATAAGCACAGTCCTTCACCTGCGAATATTTAGAGGCAGCGTGTCTATTGGATTGCTGCTGACGGACGGCCTTATATGGGCAGGCACTCAATTACGTGGGAGGCGTGATGATGCGGAACTCAACTCCGCCTCACACGGCGACCGAGCTGCAGGCTATGGCCGTATATATGTACGTAAGTAGGTTCCAGTTATAACCATTACGCATAGCATTTCGAAATGAAACCTGCCTAACTTTTGTAAGTAAGCTGTAAGGAATGAGCCTGCCAAATTTCAGCCTTCTACCTACACGGGAAGTTGGAGAATTAGTGACGAGTCAGTCAGTCAGTGAGTCAGTCAGTCAGTGAGGGCTTTGCCTTTTATTAGTATAGATGCAAGATATTGCAGAAAACTGCATTACATTTTCCAAAGAATTTTTAATGCTGTGGTAGACAGCTATGGTACTTGCCCAGCCGGGATGCCGTCGCACTGGAAGGACCAGGGGGAGAGAACATTCACAGGACATTATCTCCTCTAGGGCAATAGTGGTAGCCAACCCTGGGTTGTGGCGGTACCAAGATTTCTCAAGGGCTTCATGGGAATTGGAGTTCAGTGACTCAATTCTGTTGGGTGCTGTGGGTGTTGCCAGGGCTGCTGCGGGGAATGAGGAGCCCTACTTTGTGGAGCTCCAACCATACCCGGAAGTGCTCCCAGGTGAAGCCTTTGGGACACCAGAAGTACTTCAAGGACTGAGAGACACAGAGCGAAGAAAGAAGAAAAGTGTGCTTTTATTGTACTTATGTACTGTGCTGTAGGTGGGAATCAAAAGGAAAGCATTTCCCATGCTTTAATAAAGGACTTGTGTGTTGCTGGACTTGTGCCTGTGTCTATTACGCTGGGTGTTTGGGGCTGGTGGTCACAAAAAAGATTAATGATTTTGGGATAAAATTCATTTTAACAATATCAATTGTCCTAGCTAATGTAAAATGAAAAAATAACCAATTGATAATGCCTTGTTTATTGCATACCATCATGTTGCTAAAGTTAAATTTCAATAGGTTGTTAAAACATTGTGTACTTATACTTCCTACATACATTATGTGAGATAGTTATACAAAATGGATCTAAGATTATCCCCAGATTTCAATCCCATAAAGCAGTTTTCTGATATGGTGGAACAGGCGGTGTAAAATCTGCACAGACTGCATGATGCTATCAAGTCAGCATGGACTAAAATCCCTAAGGAATATTTCCAGCACGCTGTTAAATCCATCTTCAAAGAATTCAGGCTGTTCTTGTCATAAATGGGGATCCTACCCAGCACTAGTCAGGTGTGCATAATAAGTTACCACTAAGTCTATATGCATATATATACCACCTAGCATCTATTTTGTGGATTGTTGACAAAAACTGACGGTTACATTTCTGGTAGTCTTTGTAGATATGATGTGCTTAAACAAGGCTTGATACATGACAATTGTATCTGACAATACCTATTATAAATTGTGGACAAGAGTATTTCAAGCATCTGAAAAACTCAATGCATTATGTTATTGCTAGAGAAATGACTTGAATAGGCACTTCTTCAAAGTGTGCTCTTTTTACAATTCAGCACAAATCTTTTTTCAGGTAACAGTCATTTATTGCATATTCTTTTTTACTTCCTTGACTGCTTTAAATGTTTTAAAAAAATATTTTATTCAAATCTCAGCTCTTCTTAACAAGCACATTTTTGTCTAAAACTCCATTTTCTGCAAGCTCTCTAACATGCCCACTGTGATGGATGGCCGCGGCCCATGCCCGCCCAGGACACCCCTGCAGCATATGTACCAGGGGAGCAAGCATGGGAAACACAACATCTCCCCCTGGACACTAGATGGCAGCCTCCCTGGGTTGCAGTGGTGCCTCAGACTCCCCCAGGGCTTCATGGGAGTTGGAGTGTTGTGCAGCCCTGTTGGGTTCCCAAGGTGCCACCAGGGGGTGGTGCAGCAGGTGCTGCTGGACCCTTCTGGGCACTGGTTTTGCCACACCGGGAAATGCAGCCAGATGTCAGCAATCAAGCACCTGGAGCACTTCCGGGTGCCCAATAAAAGCAGCCAGCAACCACTACTCAGTGGCCAGACTTGGGTGGAGGAGGTCAAGGTTGCCTGGGAGGAGTGGTGGTGCAGAGGAAGAGTGGTTTGCTTTTGTGTATTGTGCTTGGGACTGTGTTGTAGCTGGGGGAGATGGGGAAGACGTGCCCTCCAGCTGTTTTGTTTTTATGTGTGCCTCTGTGTCTATCTGTGTTGGGTCGGGCGCCTATATAGCGCCTTTATTACACCACACATGGCTTGTCATTATGGGGTTACTGGGAACCTGAGTGCAAAGCTGAAACCACTCATGGATGTGCCAGCCAATCTATCACAGGGCACACTCATGCACACTTCTACACTGGAGCATTTAGCCTAACTTGTTTTAGATGTACCCAGAAAAAGGATATGCAAGCTCCCAGAGAGATTACAAGCTTCATTGAGAAAATTCATGTTATAAAGGTTATAGCTGCTCAACAGTTGATGATTAACATATTTTGCCAACCACTTCAGGTTGAATTTCTATACAGTATATCATTCATCTTACAGTATGTTGTATTTTAATGTTTATATTGTTGAAATTATTTGTTGTCTGGCCAGTCATAATGCTGTCACTAGTATATAATAGGCATGAGGTAAAAATGTCATTATAATGTATACATCATGACAATACACCTGAATTTGAACACAGCCAAGATGGCATTCAGACACTGCAGAGAGACATATAATGAAATAAAGGCTCCTGGAGCTTTGAGACTTTAGCGCTACCCACTGCACTCTGAAATATCTTTTGCTTGTGCACTGCTTTCAGAAATAAACTAGTTGCCTAGGTGCCAAGAAGGCAGAAAAGTGGTCTTAAACTCCATGTCCTTTAAATAGTCTCCTGTGTCATATGGATAGTTGCATACCGCTACCTTCGATACCATCCTTCACAGTTTGTAAGGCTTCATACTTTTTTATTACTTATTATATCTATTTTTAAGAGGTGCAAAAAATAATAGATGATTGATAAGTTTTTATAGTAGCACTGTAGTTATGGTTGTGATGACAGACTTTGTAATACTAATATTTTTCCTGCCATGGCTGCAAGAAGTTGAAGTTTATACTAACACCTCTAGAACATCCAAAATATTTTCATGAGAGCAGGCCATTCAACCCAAAGTTGGAAATCCTATGCACCTATTTTTTCTAAAATAACATCAAGTTAAGACGTGTAGGTCCCTGCTCTCTTACCATACTACCTGGTGATCTATTCCATGTGTTTATGGTTCTCTGCATGAAGAAAGACTTTGCTTGTGTAATGCTTGTGTGAAGTTTACCCTTAACAAGATTCCATCTGTGTCCATGTGTTTATATTGAACTCATTTTAAAATAACAGTCTCGATCCACTGTAATCTTTAATAATGTCACTTCTTAATCTCTGTTTGCTTACTCCGAAAAGGTCCAACTCCTTCGGTCTCTCCTCTTGATTCATCCCCTGTAGTTCTGGAATTGTTTCTCTTTTTCTAGCGCTGCTATGTGCTTTTGTAGCCTGGGAACCAAAACTACCTAAAGGCCTCACCCGTGGGTTATAAAGCTCCAACATAACCTCCTTTGACTTGTACTCTACATATCGTGCTATATAGCCTAACATTCTGTTTGGCTTCTTAATGGCCTCTGAATACTTTTAAGATGGAAAGTTTGAGGAATCTATTCAACTTCTAGGCCCTCCAAAGGATGTATTGGGGTGAATAAAGTGTGCTTTTTACGTCTGTCAAATTAGACTCATAATATTTAATTTATCTGGATACTAACCACAGTACCTTTTGAAGACCGGTAATAGAATGATTGGAAAATATTTGATATCTCTTGTTCTATGTGAACCTTCAGAGCCTTTTCTCTGTATTTGTGAGTGTGTGAACGTTCAATGGCGCTCACTCTCTCAGGCATGTTAGAGCTGGCTTGTCAGACACTCATTATTTTCGAGGTGCTTTTCTCACCTTATGTCTGGTTTTATACTTACTGTCTTTGAAAGCTACTTTCTTAGTGTGCCTCGTGTGCCTTTACTTTTCCTTATTCCTCCCACACTTGCTGTTCTGCCTCACATGTTGTTAGCTGTTAGCTATTATTTGTTGAACTGTGCTCCTCCTTCATCTTGTCATTTATTAACACACCTGTCAGTCACGTCCCACACTCACAGTGGTGTCATAAATGTCTATGAAACTCACGTAAAGCATGTAGGTCCCATAATAAACATTTGAATACAATACACCCCATGTGTCTCACGTAGGCACCCTTTATCTCTTGTTTCGGTCACGTGCAAAGCATATCTTTTTGGGTATATAAACCCCTAGGTCTGGTTAGTTGTGGTACGCAGCAATTTGAACCTCTGCCTACACGCTTCTCTTTGTCTTGATCCAACCGTGGACATCACTCGCCTTGTCAGTGTCTTTTAAAGCTTTATTGTTTAACGTACACTGTCTGCTATGTATTGCTTTGTAAACCATTCTTTATTGTCTTTGGTTGTACACCTGTATATACCTGTATGTTTCTTTTGTATATATTTCAGTTAACAATGTGGTACGTCCAGTAAAGACCTTCAAGAAAGCTCCCCCTTGTCGTTTTTATGTGGATATGCCGAGTTGTTTAAGCTGTCTGTGGCCACATTGCACAGACAGCGTGGAGTGAGGCAGAAAACTACTTCATCCTTGTGTTATCATAGCCAGACTGGCCAAACAGATTGGCCAGATGGACTGGACACAGACACCTTGATGTTTTAATATATTGCAGATAGATTTGAATTATTATAGGATTATTTAGATAGGAGGTAGCTTATAGTAGCTTAGAGTATAAACTAGGAAAGCTAACATTATTTTTGATGTGTTTTTAAACAAGTGTTTAGCCGGCAGGTGGCCTTGGGGCCTTGTCATCTATATTTTATCATGTTTAGCTGAAAGTAGCTTTACTGACAAGTAATAAGACTGTTGAATATTTTAACTGATGTTAGCTTGCATGGTCAGCCACCAAGGAACTCTATAAAGGAAATAATTTGGAAGCATTTTCAGAGACATCACAGCATCATAAGGAGACAGACTTCACAAAAGGAAAAGAGAGCACAAAAAGCCAATTAGCCATCTTATTTGAGGTGTGCTATGTGACTCTGATTTGAATCATTTAGGTTGAATGTTTTGATCCATTATTTTTTACAACATTTGGAAATATTATTAGTTTATCTGCAAATAATCAAGTTTAAATTGAAATAAAGTTTGGGTATTATTTCACTGAAAAGGCCTCAGTTTTTAATGACACCAACAATCTAATCCACATCATAAGTGTTCAGATGTTCAGTAATGTAATGAACTGCAATTTTTCAGGTTAAATCATTTCAGAGCTAGAGGACTAACAACAGGCTGTGTTTTGTGAACCTGGCAGGATCAGACTCGTAAGGTGTATTATCAAGTTTTATACCTCCCATTGTGAATTTTATTTCCTACATGCAATACCCTACATTTGCTTAAAATTAAATTATATCTGCTACAAATCTGCCCAGTGCTGTGTTCTGTCTACATCCCTTTGTATTGATTCAGCTGATTCTGGATTAGATGCCATCCCACCTAGTCTGGCATTGTCTGCAAACTTAAATAATTACAGTCCTATCCAGATAATATATATATATATATATATATATATATATATATATATATATATATATATATATATATATATATATATATATATATATATATATATATATATATATATATAGAAATGACCCCTAATGGACACCACATTTAACATCACCCAATTCTGATAAGGTTCCTTGCACCATAATCTTCTGCTTCCTATGTTTTAGCCAATTCTACACCTATGTACACACCATGCCCTGATTTCACATTTCTTTTAGTTTAATACTTAACTTCTCATGTAGGATTGTAGAACCAGTCCTGGACAGGTTTCCACTCTACTAGAGGAAACAGTTTAGCAATACTAAAAAAGCCTGACAGCATGTCTTTAAACAGTAGAAGAAACACAGAGTCCTTGTGAAAACATTGACATTAGGAGAGCATGCGCCTCTACAAAACAGATACCTCTGATGGGAAGCTAACCCATCTGTAACCCTTCAAATTATCATTCATTATAATTCCTGTAACATAAACAATTTATTGTCAAAGCTTCATTACAACACATGAATTACAGACCAGTTAAACAGAATTATATATTTTGTCAAACAAAGATAAAGTTAAAATATGAGTGTTAATTAGATGGGTGGTAGAATGAAAAGAATTGGTGCCCTAACAGGTAAAGATTTAATCCAGTGATAGTAAGCAAACTTTTTATAACATAAATACTTCTTTCTTAACCTTCCTAGTCCATTTAATAAAGCCTTCCTCTTTCCACATCTAGTAGCATATGTACAAAACACAGCAATGAGGTAAGCATTCAACGATATTAAAATATCAGTGGTTTTGCATGTTGAGTTAGTTGAAGACAACATTGACACATGTTTAAAAGATTCTAGAGAACTAATTACTTATTATAAACTGAATTAAATTTTCTACACTTTGTGTTATTGAGGGCTGGGTTACGATTTTGCAAATGGAGCAAAGCGAGATGGTGAACTGGTAATATGGTGTAAAAGTTACCACAATAGACTGTTCATTAAGAAATAAAATTTTGAGGATTCAGAATTATTGTAAACCAAAACTTGCCTGATAATAAACTAAGATTTAATTCCAATAGGAGTTGCCACCCAAGTAATCAGCTGCTTGCAGTCGCCTCTCATATATAAGACCTAGTACCAGATACATTTGGGAAATCTCAGTCACGAGAGAGTGTTTTCAGATTTATGTTTTTACATTTCTATTTTGTTGATAGCTGTTATTGGTAGGTGGTGTACAAAGTAGAGCATATAGGGAAGATTTAGTTTGGGAATTACTTTCCATTGCTTGCCAAGCTGTTATGAGTTGATTTCTGTTTGATTCCTTCCATGATCTTACAGATCACACTTTTGTAACCTGGGGCCTCATGCATAACGCTGTGCGTAGAATTCGCACTATAACATGACATAAGCACAAAAGCCGAAATGTGCTTACGCACAGAAAAATCTAGATGCAGGAATCTGTGTGTACTCCAACTTCCACGTTCGTCCGCTACATAAATCCTGGTCAGCATTAAAAGTAACGCACGTGCACGTGCCTGCTGTCAAAGAATTACGCCTCTTTGAATATGAAAATCAATATAAATAGCCCTTAAGCTCAGCATTCTGTGAAAAGACAATGGGAAAAGCACGGGGGAAAATATAAAAAAATTTCAGCGAATACCAAGTGGAGGCAAAGGAAAAACATACTATTTGTTGATTTAAGCAGTGGTATAATCAACAAAAGGAAGTTGATCGAGTGACATAGCATGCTGGAGAAACTCGAAAGCTCAAGTTCATAAAGTCGCACAGTGCCGGAAATAAAAAAGAAGTCACATATCAAAGTCGCAGTGAAAAGGCCCTGAGTGTCATATAATAGCTTATTAGGGTACAGACAAAAAAAATTGGCACACAGTGGGAAAAAAGCATGAAATGTCAACTTTAATCTCAAAATTTCCACTTTAATCACATAGTTTATTTCATCATTAAAGTAGAACATAATAGACTTCATCTTAAAATCATTTAATTTACTAGTTTCTCAAATCCCATCGTAACTAAAGTAGCAAGTTAAATGCTTTGTTTTGTATTTGACCTTCTATGTGCTCTATGTGTGTGAATCACTACGTGCTTCTGTTCTTTCTCTTTCTCCAACAGGACACAGAATTCTTTACATTCATGATATTACAGCTGTCTGAATAATTAAAATACTGAGATGTATACGTGATATCATTTTCATGATGATTGGAATGAAAGCATGTTATTAAACATGGGAACATGGTGGCGCAGTGGTTGTTCATGTCTCACACAAGATGCTGCTGCGCCATGTGCGACCTTAGATTAAATAATTTATCGTAGCAGTACTGTCTCTTTCAAATGTACTAACCTCCAATTCCTGTCCTTACTTTTCTTTCTCCAAATACCCAATCACCACACAATCAGCTCTGTAATAGATGTTAAGCCATCTGTAAGCTTACAACAATGATTCTTCAAAACTTTTAAGGAACATTGAAATGTCTTCATAGTACGTGTTTAATTATTCTGTCCGTCTATCCTTCCAGTGTCGCGCCAGCCTCAGCAAAAATACAGTGCAAGGCAGGAACAATATGTGAACTTGCTTGCGCTGCGGCACCATGTCCTCACATGTTTAATTATTAACAATACAGATTATTTAAATGAAGTTAAAGTTTTATCTGTATAATATAATCAACATAATTTGCTGCATTTCATCTTAAAAATGATATCATCATCATATGTAAATACGCGCTTTATAAAGTGGTGCAGGTTATGCAATATTATAACTGTAGTGCAAGTTTACAGTGAGGTAATTGTACTTATAAGTACAGATAGTTCTACAAGGAGCAATTGATTGAGTGTGTTTAAAGTTCTTGGGATTAAACTGTTTCTGAACCGCGAGGTCCGTACAGGAAAGGCTTTGAAACGTTTTGCCGTGGCTGAGGCAGCATGTACTTGAAGCTGTATACCGATAATTCTCTTTCCGATCAGCTGCTGCTGTGATTCCCCACTCAGATACAGTGATATAAATACTCTGAGTGGTGCAGTGAGAGTAATATGGAAAAATATGATCCGCTGTGGCAACCCGTAAAGGGAGCAGCTGTAAGAAGAAAAAGAAGGTGCAGTGAGAGTAACAACGCTGCAACTATTGTATTTAGAATAGTTTGGCCATTCCGTGGACCATTATATTGTTACAGGTTAATTACAATCAGATGCATTAAACTAATAAGCAATATGTGGTTAATTTCAGTGTATTTATAAAGCCGCGTCAGTAATGTGGATCTGAAAAAGAAAGATAAACCACACAGGAACAGTAGCACTGCTTTGACGCTGGGTGCCGCCAGTCTGCAAAACTGAGCTGAGAACTTGCGTACGACAGAGTATGAGGTACCGTGGAAATGTGTGTGGCTTTACGCCAAGTTTAGGTTTTATACAAAAAATGTTCTTAAGCAACATTTCTGTGCGTGCACACAGTTTATACATGAGGCTCCTGGTGGTTGAATTACAATAGTGACTGCTTTCCAAATTATTGAAGTCACAATTATGCTTCATTTTTTAAAGAAAGATTTACTAATTTACAATTAAATTCGCTAGAAAAGATAACACAGATCTTTAAAGAGTAGTCATTTTAAAAATGTAGATTTTCCCAAGTACCGTTAGATAATGGAATGAACAGTTGATGAGGTCCTTTTTAACATCAGGTTACAGGTCATCATTTTCATTCAACTCTTTGGGTTGAACTAGTCTGACCAGGCCTCTCTATCTTTAGCAACTTCACAACAGCTCTTCCTGGGAAATATTCAGACGTGCCCCTGACAGTCAAGAGAGACAATCCCTCCAGCATGACCTGGGTCTATCATCAGTCTTCTACCGGTAAGCTATGCTTTGTACACCCACTGGAGAAAGTATTGAGGGGCATTCTAACTACATGTTCAAATAAATTTAACTGGTCCTGTCAATCTAGAGAAGCAGCAGTTCTGCTGTCAGGGAGAGTGAGCCCAGCAGTACAGAAAAGGAGCCTCATTTGGCTGTTTGTATTGCTGTCTCTCTCATTCAGTCACTTCCTAGCTCACAACCATAGGTGAAGATGGAGTGTAGACCAGTCCATAAGTAGACAGCTTTGTCTGCTAGCTTAAGTTCTATTTCACCACCATGGACAAGCTAACCAGTCATTAAACTGCTGCCAGTGCACCATAAGTCAGTTACTCTTACAATCACCTGTACCTTCACTCTTGAATAAGGCTCATGGGTACTTGAACTCCTCCACTTGAGACAGCTGCTCACTCACTACCTACAGGAAGCAAGCAGAACAGGGCTATTTCATTTGAGTTTAATAGCTCCTTTTATTTCTGTTTATCATTGATTCCTACATACAAGAACTGCTGCGAGATGCTTACAGAGAAATGATCTAATTTAAGGTTACCTAAAGAGGCTTTTGCAGAAAATAATACGCTCTTACTCAAATTAACCCTGAAAACTTTTAGAACTCTTTTAAGTATTTTTAAAAGTATAGAATTAATGAATACAGGTCAGTAATATAAAACATAATCTTATAATCTAGTGATTAAAATAGTAAAATAAATATTTCATTTTTTTTCATGTAGAATGGATTGCTCATATAGGAAGCAAAAAATTTACAGAATATTACTGATGTACATATGAATTCTAGCAATAATTTAAAACTCCCAGCTAAATAAATAAAGTAAGTCAGGCAAGTGATTTGGTAAAGAACAGTGCAGGATAGTTAGAAATGACAATAGATCTAATTTCTTCTGCTTTCTCAAGGAACATTGGTAATGAACTCAGTTAGGAGACATGGCTAGCTGGTTTGAAAGCTGGAGCACTGTTATTTTTTCTAACCATTTCATTAAAGAGTTTGTTAGCCAAGTTTAATTCTTGTTTATTTCCATAACAGGGAGTCATATTTAAAAATAACAGTGATAACAGAATTTTAAAAAAAAGCATGCACTTTTGGTGTACACAAGATATATATTTTCAATACAATGTTACAATATCATATGGATGAAACTGATTTCATAGACAGATGATTCCTAAAGTGACGAAAAGATTCATGTACTATTGTTAATAATTATATGTGGAGGGTCTGTGGCTAATTGTAGCTCTTAAGTGTCACAGAAGTATCCAAAGGAGATTTAAAATCTTTGCTGAAGTCTCAAGTTAAAATTGTTGACTGCATCTGAACAGGATAGGTAGCAGATCTTAGTGGTGCTTTGTCAGTAAATTACAGTGTCAGAGAAATATTGAATCACTGTAATCTTTAGAAAATGTAGATGTGAGAAATGTTAAGTGTAATGGAAATACTGAGTACACATTTACATTAAAGTGTCCTCAAGCCCACTTTCATACATTTCTACATAAAAAAAGCTTTTTATTTTTTACTTTTATGGACATGAACATCATGTCACTTTCCCTCTTCAATTTTAAAGAGCAGGAAAAGTGAGCGGCTGTGGCTGAGGTTTGAGCAAGACACCCTATAGCTCTAGAAATGAGTGTGGCATATATCAAGAGCTTCCCCTGTAATCATACAGTAAGTGATGTAGCAACAACAACAACATTTATTTATATAGCACATTTTCATACATATAATGTAGCTCAAAGTGCTTTAAATGATGAAAAGAAAAACAGACAAAGTAAGAATTTAAAATAAGACAACATTAATTAACATAGAATAAGAGTAAGGTCCGATGGCCAGAGAGGACAGAAAAAACAAACAAAAAAAAAACTCCAGACAGCTGGAAAGAAAAAAAAAAATCTGCAGGAGTTCCAGGCCACGGGACCGCCCAGTCCCCTCTGGACATTCTACCTAACATAAATGAAACAGTCCTCTTTGTATTTAGGGTTCTCTTGGAAGGACTTGATGATGATCGTCATGTAGACTTCTGGCTTTTAATCCATCAATGTAGGACATCACGGTGCTTTGATTAAGTGGTGATGGCGCAGGTATCTTGTACGCTGATAAATAAATAAATAAATAAATAATATCATTACTACTAAACTGAACAAATAAATAATAGAATTATTAAAGGATTGAATAAATAAATATACATCTACCATCATATCTTTCTTATATGGTAATAATCGGTCATCCAATTCCACCTTTATCTTTCCCTGTTCCTGCAGCGAGGTGTATTTACTTAATTGCTCACAACTGCAGGCATTTCTCTGTTTTACACTCAGGAGTGACAGCCACATGACTAAAAGATATAAAAAAATGTAAAATATACAAGTTGACATTACCACTCTCAAGATAAAATCAACACAGTAAACTAGTTCATAGTTGAAGTTGCACAGGATATTTATATGTTTTAAGATAGATGAGTCTGCAGATTCATCAATGGTTTTCAATGAGAGATTTTGAAATTTCAGAAAATGTGTACAGCATGCTGTATTTGAGATATCGCAACCACAATTAAACTGTCTCAAAGAATTTTGTTGAAGAAGTGTGCAAAATTTCAACAAAATCAGCTCACTGGGAGTCAAGTTGTTTCATGTGATCAGAGAGAAAGACAGACAAGTAGACAGACATGCCACTCATTCACTTTTGGCATTTTAAAAATGATAATAGCTGAGCAAGATTATTGAATAACCCTTTACATAAAGAAGCAAGTACAACGTACTTATGAGCTGAACCTTGATGGTCTGAATACTTATCTACTGTTCCTTTGTGAACTCTCTGTTTCAAAAAACAAAAACCCCAAAGGGGTGGGAGGTTGGATATGGATTTATTCAGCTTTACTTTCACAGCCTCAATGTCCAGTGACTATTCAGGGAGTGGATGTAGAGGTGGGTGGTGCACTCCTACAACTTACTTGGGGGTCCACATCAATGACAGACTGGACTGGAGTCACAACACAAAGGAACTGCTTTATATAAGAAAAGGGAAGAGCAGGCTATTTTGACTCAAGAGAGATTTCATTCCTGTAATATGAGTAGTGACATCCTTCACATCTTCTTCAGCTCTGTGATGCGCAGTGTGATTTGTTATGCTGTGGTGTGCTGTGCTGGTAACATCACTTCAATAAAGGTCCACTGAATTAATATGCTAATTAAAAGGGCTGGATAAGAAGGGATGCACTCTCAACCTTGCAGAGGTCTTAGTGAAGGCGAGAATGAAAACAAAGCTGAGTACCATTATGAGCAATGCTATACATCCTATCTTTGACACACTAATACTGAAGACTTTCAGCCATTTCATTATGCAGTATAACTGCGTCGAGAAACGCTACTGGGGCTCCTTTATATTAATGGCAATATGTCTATATGATCACTCATTGTTACTGTGACTCTGAAGTTTTCATTCTGTTTAGATTTTCTTTCTTTTTAGTTATTCTTGTGTGCGTTCAGACCAAATTGTGAGTGTACAGTATATATATATATATATATATATATATATAAATCCAACTTTCTATTTAATGAGTTCTTCTTTTATCGGCTGCTCCAGTTTAGGGGTCACCACAGCAGATCATCCGTCTTCATCTATCCCTGTCATCAACATCATTTTCTGCCACACCGTCTGCCTTCATTTCATCCCACACCATATCCATAAACTTTTCCTCTTATCTGGTAGTCCCATCTTCAACATTCTTTTCCCGATGTACCCTTATCTCTTCTCTACACATGCCCAACCACCTCAATGTAGCCTCTCTCACTTATTTGCCATACTGTTGTACCTGTGCTATCCCTCTAATATATTCATTTCTAATCCTGATTATGCTCGTTACTCCAAGCGAAAATTGGTGCATCTTCAACTCTGCCACTTTCAGCTCTGCCTCCATTCTTTCCGTAAGTTCCACCACCACCAAACCATACAATATAGCTGGTCTCACTACTGTTTTAGAGACCTTCCCTTTCACTCTTGAAGATACTCTTTTATCACAAATCACTTCCACTGCCACTCTTCTCAATCCAGTCCATCATGCCTGCAATCTCTTTTTCACCTCTCTGCTGCACTCTCTGTTGTTTTGGACTGTTGAATCCAAGTATTTAAATTTGCCTACCATCACCATCTCTTCTCTTTGCATTCGCACTCTTCCACCACCTTCCCTGAGTATAGAACATTCCTCTTCTCTACAGTGTGTACAATAATCTAATAACAGTCTAATCTAATTTAATCTAATTTCCTCAAAGTTAACATGGTTGATTGTTAGTCATCATATACTGTATTGCGGACACTTAAAGGTCTTCACTGGCCTTAATCCCACACCATACTACATGTATAAATGTACTATTTTCATTTAAAAAATTACCTTCTCAAAGGCTTCTGACATAATACTCTATTTGGTTAACAAAGAGCTTCCACTCCAGCTGGGAGCTGCCCTTCTTTGCTTCAAAATGACCTGGGTGAGGCAGACCTGGGAGTACTTCTAATGCCACAACATTGCCCTTGGGTCAGGTGTTTGCTTCACCGAACAAGTAGCCTCCTCTCAATAGCTTCCTTCAGTGACACCAGTGGACCCCAGCAAGGCCTTCCTCCAGAACTGCAACTCCCTGAGAGTGTCCAAACAGAAGTCATTGTCAAAGGGATGCACAACATACTGGGGAAGCCCACCGATCCAGGAGGCAGTCTCTCTTTGTTCTCTTGCTTTACTTGCCTCCAGATCAGGTAGGGGAAATAAACATTCTGACCAGGATGTCCATCTATCCATTCTTTATGGTGTCCTTGCTAGATAAGGAAGCACCATCAATCCCCACTAGTATGCCACTTCATCTGTGCCTTACTTTACTATATATATATATCAGCTCCTCTACATTTCACAGATTTTCACAAATCCTAATTCAACAAAATGTGAAAGGGCTGAAGTACTTTTGGGCAATATAGGTTTTGGAGGCTGGGACGTATCTTTCAAGGGGTTCATTGAGGAAGGTTTTACAGATAATTGCAAGTATTGTGTATCATTTGGATTTTCTGGTTTTGCTGACTTTTTGCTCCGTTTGTTGGATTATTCTTTTGGATTGTATTTTAGGACTGGATTTCCTTGGATTACATTTTAAGCAACTCCTCTTTAGTTCTTTTGAACATTTTGGTTATATTTTTTTATTTTTTTGTGAGTAGATACCTTTTGTTATAAAGATTTTCATCTTGACTTGTCTGGTCAATCTGGAGTTAACCTTAAAAGCCGGTTTTCTTCTTTTTGGGGCCTGGTCAGGCTGGAAGACTCCCATTTGCCGGAGTTCAAGCTGTCTTACAGTGAGACCTATTTTGCTACAGACCAATAAAAATTCTTGCCTGTATTTTGTGGATTCTTTTTTAAAGGCCCCAACTCTTTTTGCCATTTTTTGGTACCATAATAATAAGGAACATCACAGGCAGTCAGGAAGAGAAAGACCATGACTTCCATACAAAGTAACAGCAAAAATTATTATAGGAAGCATTATGAGCAGCCTTCAGTTGTATGTCTAACAAGTGTAAACAATGAGTCTTCAACCTTGTTTTAAGTCGTGATTCCACAGTGACCTCTCTAACATTGAGAGGTAATTCATATTCAGAGCTTGAGGTCCCTAGGTTCCCTAGGCCTTATTCAGCTGTTTTATGTATCCTGGTAATTTTAATAGGACCTTCATCTTATGATCAGAATGTTTGGTCTAGAGCAGGATTTCTTAAACTTCTTTTCTCTCCACCCAATCTTGTCCATTTCATGATGACCATCAGATGGGCTCCATGGTTTCCCTCTTGGAAAATTACAGCTGATAGTCATAGCAGTGGGGAGTGTCCTTCTTTGGAGAATCAGTGTTGATTGCTTAAACAGCTGATGGAAACCCATCATAACATACTTCACAAACCATATGTGACCCATTCCAAATAAATACAACTGTGAGTAGCAACCATACAGAGTACAATGGTGGCAACCCACAAACCATTTTGGGTTGAGACCCGTAGTTTAAGAAACTGTGGTCTAAAGCATTAATCTACTCTCTATATATAAAATCCTAAGCCTAAAAGTGTAATGATTTTATGTCACCTTTTTTGTCATGCTTTAAATTGGGCTTATTTTAAAACCTACGTATATATGTTTGGTATCATTCTTTTCAGAATTTATCAAACTTTAATGTGATGTTGTTAGACTTTCAGATTCTTATTCTGTTTTTAAATTATAAAGTAAAAAATATCAAGAACTCACATCACACGAGATGAGACTTGGTGCTAAGAGATTTAACCACACCAGGGGGTGGAAATAAAAAAGACAAAGAGTAGGTGACAAAGTAGAATGTCATAGAGACAAGGCAGTGAGACAAAAGGACAGCTTTGTATAGGCTTTTAAATGTTCGAAGTGCCGCGGGAGAAGCAGATCATGTGGCACAGCAGCAGCAGCAGGGGCAGAGACGTGAAGTAGCTGGCACGTAGTGCAGACCTGGTTGGCAAGTGAAGCGAGCAGGGGGCAAACCCCCTAGTAAAGGCTATAAAGTAAACTGATGCGAAGAGAAGTGAAGCTAATGTCAGAAGGAGGTATCACCTGCATGACTGCAATATAGTTTCATTCTTTCATGTAAGAAACCAGCTGTTAAAGGCGTGTGAATGTTTAACCACCTGTGTTTTTAATGATAAGGTCCATGTTATTAAAACTCTCTTATGGACAAAGAGAAAAAAAATCCTGTGTTTGTCTGGACAATGCACTAAGTCATTGTACTGCTATCTCCCAGAGCGTTCTGATTAAAACATAAACTTGGTCCAAGTGGATATCCTAATCTCTTCCTTTAAAGAATCTAAAAAATCTCTGATTTCTATGATCAGCATCTCTAGAAGGCATATCACTGTGAACAGAACAGGAGTACCCAACTTTTTTTTTATTTTTATTTTTTACATCCAATACTCTTTTTTTTGGGAGTCCACTTCAACCCTCAACCCTTTTTATCTTGTGTTTGACTAGTGTATATGCTAACAGAATTTCACTTTTCATAAAATAACTCAAAAGAATCAAGTAAACAGACAGTCTTTATTTTATATACTGTCTTTCACATTTTACATCTACCCAGATCACATTGTGTTTTTAGTATTTGAATGTTGAGGATGAAGTCATAAACAGAACACTAATGAAAAACTATTTTAATGCTGTTGATATGCAAATATTACTTTTTATTACTGCATAAAATGGCTAAATGTGACAGAGTCTTAATGACAGTATGAAATTATTTACTGAAGAATGGAGACACAGAGGAAAGATTTGACAAGCTGATCGGAAGTGCATTAAGGAATACAATATCCATAACAAAACAGAACACTGAGATAAATGGAATAAGAGCAGCAATTTTGACTTAAGAGAGTCAAATACAATTTCTACATTTCTCAAAATGGCAATATCTAAGCACTGCTATCATGCTGTTGCCCTCCAGCATGAGAAACAGAAATTACCACACTCATTCAGCAAGTCATCAACTCTGGTGTCTGTAATGTTTGCTTTTTTAAGATTATTTGTTTAGTTTCAGGCACTGTCCCATGCCACTTATTACCAGTATATGAAACTTCCATGGCAGAAAACAGGCAGCTACAATATGCTTGGATGGAGAATATATTAAAATATAAAAAACAGAATAAATGTGAGTTCACTTTGCAAAACACAAAGATGTTTGAATGTGACACAAAATATATTTGAATGCAAATCAGAAGGGACTCAGAACATAACTTGAAAATGGAAATACTTATGATGCTATAAACATCAAAAAGTAAATAGCATGGAATCCAATAAATTCATGATTGATGTAAATCATTACTGTGAACTCAATATAACGTATCATGATAAATATAGTAACACAGTGTCCATTACAGTTTGATTGGGCACCTTAACTGAAGCTGTTTTTCTTGGTAAGTAAAAATGAAAAACCTTAGCTGCTATTAATCAGCTTCATTATAAATGACAGTACCTTGGCAAATTTATTGGAGAATGCTACTGCATGATGACATTATTCTTAGTTGTGGACATCTGTGATGTTCTCACACAGCACTGAGCCGAGTTGTTGAAAGGACCCGTTCAATATTTATCTGCCAAAAGCATTTTAGTGTGCTGCACACCTGTGGATTTAAAGATGAGAGTAGTTGTTCATATTTTGCAGTAATTACGAAACAAATACCATAGCTCTTTAAAGGGCTGATTCCAGTTTGTCTTTATTCTGTGGCTCATATATGAAGCTTTCTGTCAGAATGTTGTATCTTTTGACTCATTTTCATTTGTATTTTTTATTCAGATATTTGCTGACTTTGTTAAATATACAAATATAGGATGGAGATTCATTTGTCATTTTCTAACCCACTTAATCCAGACCAGGGGGGTATTTTCCGTACATCGCTTAAATCATCCGAGATCAGATGCCTCATCTTGGATGAGTTAATGCCGTTGAAGCTCATCCGGGATAAGTCGGTTTTTCAAACGCAGCCGTGTAGTAGATTAGTCTAGCTGGATCTAATCATCTGAGATGATTGCGTGTGCCCATGCTGATTGAAAAGCCCATATATATTGAGTCTAGAAAACATGATCAGCAAGTCTTTGATAGGCTGCAACAAAATGACAAAAGAACGGGTGCATTTTTTTTTTTACACAAGCGGAGCAGGACCTTTTATTCGAAGGATGTGAAGAATTTCAAGATTTAATATGCCAAAGGGGTAACACTGCAAAAGCAGCCCAAACCAGAAAAGACGGCTGGCAAAAAGTGGCCGACAAATTAAACGCTAAGTAGTGTGCATTGTATTTACTGAATGCAGCGTTTCATTTCCTATGTGTCCGATTAATTATTATTTAATATGTCATAATTCCAAATCAAACGTGAGCACAAGTAGAACATGGGAGCAGGTTAAAGTGAAGTACAAGAGTACACTTTAAACTGGTAAATATTGGTATATAACTATTTAAAGAATTGTTGACATAAAGAATCATACACTGTAAAATTAACAGATTTTTTCAGTGTAATTGTAATGCATCAGTAAGCGGTATTTAGCATATTTTGAAGGTAGAAAAATATCGATTTTACAGAACATGGCTGTAAACAATAATGAAATGTACTGTTTAAGATATACAGGTAATTTTCAGTAGAGCATAAGGTAACTTTCCTTTTTTCAGAAAAGTTCTTTTACTTTCACCATTTACAGTATTTTTACCGTTAAATTTAGGGAAATTTTTTACAGTGTATAGTATAAGAAACATTAAACAAAGCTAATAAGAAGGCAGACAAGCAAAAAACAGGTGGAGGTCCACGTGGTCCAGACCTAACCCTTGCAGAAGAGTTAGCTCTCCAGCAAAATGCCCATCTCCCTGTTTCTGAGGGCATTTTTTTTTTGTTGGGTCAGTTGCAGGGATTGTCATATCCCTAGAACTTGTGTCTGACCAACGAGATATTGACGAAGGTCAAATATTTGATGAAGACACTGTGTCTGATTATTTATCAGGAGGAGAGGTACATTTTCCAAATAATGTTTGACCAAACTCCACTCTGATCAGTTCCATGTGCCCCAATCACATTTGGAAATCCTGGGTAATGAGAATCTTAGGCTGATTGTGAGATTCTTTATGGAACTGTGGGTGTTTTTGCCTGTGTACCTGCAACGACATGAAATACCTCTTTTATTGTCTGCACACGCAGGTGTCCAGGAAATACTATGAAAACCCGAAGGAAATGTTTCAGAGCCAAACAGACTTTACGAATTGCCTGGCAAACTTCACTTTTAGATAGATTTTTCCGCATCTCCTACAGTAAATAAAAAAAGTGCCGCTTGCAAAAAACCTCAAAGCAATGCATACTGTCTGTGTGGTTGTGAGAGCCCGACTTCGCCTATAGTTTGACTTTGAATATAAGGTGCTAATAAATCTTTGAGGTACAATATTCCCCCTCGGCTAAAGCAGTATCTTTCGAAAAGAATTTCCTCCGGGAGCAATAAAGGATCTTGCCTATCGCCTCAAAAACCCTCTCCATATGAAATTCTCTTCTTATATTTTACGCACCGATATCAATTGGTTGCTCATTCATGAACGGCAAAGCCATGACTGAATGAATTCCACGCACGGACACTGATTAAGTGTGTGAGCTAATCCTTGTTTACACAGAACAAACCTGCTCTGAGCAAGTTTGAGGATTTGGATGTGCTGCTATGACAACACATCCAGCAAGAGTTTCAAAAAACCGACAGATCCAGGATCAGGCCAAATCATCAACAATTACATCCGGCTAAACGAGTAATCCACGTACGAAAAATACCCCCCTGGCTGGAGTCTATCCCAGCTAGCATAGGATGCAAGGCAGAAATAAACTCTAGACAGGGCGTGAGTCCATCACAGGGTGAACACACATACACACACACACACACTAATTCACATAACCTGCATGTCTTTAGACTGTGGGAAGACACCAGCGCACCCGGAGGAAACCCACACAGACACTAGGAGGACATACAAACTCCATAGGGAAGACCTGGGATGTGTACCCTTGTGTCCATAGTGTGAAGCAGCAGTTCTATCCCTGTGAAACTGCCTTTAGACATTGTCAGATAAAATTTAGCACATATACAAATTGTATCCATTAGTCCACCCATCCATGTGTTGCTGGTTAAGGTTGCAATGCTAAACATAAATCAAACTATCAGGAATAAGCTGTGAAAACATCATTTGTTATGAGTTTCAGGAATTAGAAGATTAAATGATTCCACATGGTTCTTTTTAAACTTGCCAATACAGCTTACATGTGTATACTTTCTTTTGCACCCGATATTATATTTTTCAATCAATTTTTTATTCTTATTTTCATCCAATACTCTTTGAGCTTTATTTATTAGTAATAGTAATAAATAATAATAAGAAGAAACATTGCTCAGTAAAGGATTAATGAGCCATCTAAGATTTGTTTCTATCCTGTTCACAAAGTCCCTGTGCTCAGGGAGCAGCTTTCACCTGCTGGGCAGGTAAGACAGACAGGGAAGGTGATAACCACTCTTTGACTGCTACTGTTTTGTTTACCCTAGACTGGAGAAAGATTTTTTGAGAGAACTCTGATGAAACTTCCAAACAACAACGTGAAGCTCTGACTCTTCTACTCTGAACCCTATATTAGCCAACGTCCCACCAGAAGTCCACATTCATTTTGGAACCTGATCCCAGCAAGGTTAGACCTCTTTTGTTAAAGGTCAGGATTCCTACTGTTAAGGGCTGACAACACCTGCATTTGTTTTTTTTTTTTTAAGTTTTTTTGCTGCGTTCTTTAGTTAACCCTTGCTTATTAAATGGGGCTTCCAATTTGGCGCCCCAACATCTTGATACTCTCTGTTTCTTCCTTTACAATGAACACTAATAACATAAAGAGTATTAATAATAAGATAACATTCTCAAAACCACAAATTTCAATTAAGGATGATGACGCCCTGGAGCAAAATCTGGTCAAATGTAGGAACAAACTCTGGACAGGAGGACTGTTGATACATACCCATAGGCAAAGAACAAATTTGGAAGCATTATTTAGCCTAACTTTTTAAAAACCAGAGTACCCAAGGAAGAATCCTTGCAGAGACGTGAAGAGAATAGACAAAATCCTCAAAGACAGCAACCAGGCATAGAATTCTGAACGCAAGACTCTGACTCAAGATCCTTAAAGCAGTAGGTTTAATTACAGAGGCAAAATATAAAACAAAACTGAAATATTTAACAGAGATTAAAAAATAACTAAAAAAATATAAAACAGAAATGAACAAATCAAAAGATAAAAATGCAACATTAAGTAATCATTGATGGTGAAAATAAATTAAAAAAAGAAAAAATTATTTACAACCGAAGATGATGGAAAATGTAAACACTTAATCAATCTTTACTGTTGATGTATTTTTCATGGAGCATATGAATACACAATACTATTCAAACTCACACAAAAATACAAGATAACAAATATGTTAAATAGAAATTAATCTTGTAGAGTCCATACTAGTAAGTGTAAGCTTATAGTTGACAATTCAGTACAATCAGAATAATCACAGAAGGAAGAGAGATGTTAGGAACAGAATTAAAGGATAAGTTTGTTATTTTTCAAGTCAAGTATATTTAATCACAAATACGGTATACATTCATTTGCCAGACAAAATTGTGTTCAAAAGTTAAGCATTTTCTATTAATTAAAAAAATACAAAGCCTCTCCTGGCATTTTATAATCTAAGTCATGGGGCACAGATCATCACTAGAAAATAAAAGCTTAAAAACTTACCGAATGTGTCCATTTTTCAAGGCAAGAAAGTCATTGAGCATTGATCCACATCTTGAGATTATGCACACACATTGTAAAAAAAGCTTATAGGTGTAATTTTTAAACAAAAAAACATCAATATTTTGAGATTCAGCTATTTTAAAAGAAGACCAGCTATGTCCATTATCTCAGCACTGGTAGTTTTCTGCAACAATTTTTACCCCAGGGGAAAGGTTTCCTCTTGAAAGACTAAATTACACTAAAGTGTTCCTGTCATGTGCTTTGTATCTTGTTAATTTACTTCCATATTTATGTGAGTATTCCTCCCATAGGCCACTGGTATCACACAAGCAAATAGAAACTATGTCCTTATCTCAAGAAACAGTACCAGGAATATGCAGTAACCTGATTATTTCCAGATCCCTTTTGTTCTCCCAAACATGCATTGGAAACATGAAAGGCATGTTTTTGTATATGGAAATGTTTGACTCTTCAAAGTTGACGTATTCGGTAAGTTTTTATGCTTTTATTTTCCAGTGGTGTTCCATGCCCCGTAGCCTCCATTATAAAAATGACAGGACAGACCATGTATTTTTTAAACATTTACAGAAAATGCTTGACTTTAGAACACAATTTTGCATTGGCAAATGAATATATACCATCTTTGTAAACAAATAACTTGAAAAATACCAAATGTATCCATTAAGTAACAAGCATAGCCAAATGAAATACAATTTGAATCAATAGAGAACTAGATAAACACATAAATGAGAACATAAAAAACAAAATCCCTAATAATAATTTATATGTCATAAGGTTCTGGAACATACTTATGCCCCTCTTGGCAGATATTCCACTAAGTAATTTCTGCAGCTCAGCTTCCTCTTTGAACCCAGCAATTTTGTCCTTCTTGCAGTTGTTTAATTAAATAATTATATTTATTTAACTTTTTAGCAATAAATGCCTACAGATAGAGCTTCTTTATTTTTTTTTCACCTATTTGTTTTCTTGCAAATATCTCATTAGATACTGGATATGCTTCTGATTAAATCAAATAAGCCTCTGTTACTGAAATCTGGAGCCATCTTCTCATTCTTGAAGTTTCTCTCTCAGTCTAAGCCCTCTTAGACCAATAAACTTGCTTTATCTATTGAAAACTCAGTTTCAAAATTGAAAGTTGGTAATTATTATTTAAAAATCAGATATCATATGTGAGATCTCTGAAAGAGGAAAGTCTAAAAATGTTTCAGAAATGCTATGCAGTGAAGCCAGCAGATGTCAGTATAAGCAAAGGAAAGAGTCTAGATTCATGTTAGCGCTCTCTATCTTGTACACATTCTATTGTATATAATATAGAGCTATTTTTATTTTTCAGGATCACTGAACTGCTAATATTCCTGAATATAACCTTAATTAATTTAAAAAAATGTGTAATCATTAAGATATGGTAAAAACAGCCCTTCCAGCAATTTGTAGTTAACAGTAAACGTGTATATTTGAGTTAAGATTTTTTTTTTTAACTAAAATGGTCATTTCAATGTATTCCTGTACACATATCTTTATATATGATATTGCATTTTTAAAATCTAGCTTCTAAAGTGCTTTTATGAGCTTCATACTACCTGCGCGGTGTGCATAGTAGTGTAGATTCATTTTTCTCCATAAAGGTCTTTCATTATATCCCCAGGATTTCTCAGGCTGGTTCAGAGGTAAAATCTACCAAATATTTCCTGGGTATGCACTGGAGTTTTTTTTTATCTGCAACACCCATGATAGGAGAGCACAGATCCAAATCTGTTCAATGTATTTGTCTTTGCCCACAAGCCCAGGGACCATATCTACTGGACTGCCAGGCCACTTTTTCATAAGCAAATAATTCAAGCTCCTATTACAAAGTCAATGGAAGTGCAGTAGACTGGCATCTCACGCCAAGTCTGATTTCTTCCATTTTCCTTGTCCCCTTCATCAGAGTGCAGGGTCAATCAGTAATGAATTCATCAAAGAAGCATAGCTATGTATGTTAAAAGTAGAATGCAGAAACAAATATTCTTATTGTTCTTCAAACTAACACCAAAGCTCAGCTAGGGTTAAGAAGACAGGGTTCACAAAAGATTTTTTTCTTTGAGATTGGCCAAAATGAATAAATGCCAGACATACATTGCATCCGGAAAGTATTCACAGCGCATCACTTTTTCCACATTTTGTTATGTTACAGCCTTATTCCAAAATGGATTAAATTAATTTTTTTCTTTAGAATTCTACACACAACACCCTATAATGACAATGTGAAAAAAGTTTACTTGAGGTTTTTGCAAATTTGTCTATACTAATAAAAGGCAAAGCCCTCACTGACTGACTAACTGACTGACTGACTCACTCACTCACTCACTGACTCACTCACTGACTCATCACTAATTCTCCAACTTCCCGTGTGGGTAGAAGGCTGAAATTTGGCAGGCTCATTCCTTACAGCTTACTTACAAAAGTTGGGCAGGTTTCATTTTGAAATTCTACGCCTAATGGTTATAACTGGAAGGTATTTTTCTCCATTTACTGTAATGGATTTGAGCTCGAAAGCCGCAGGGGGCGGAGTTTCGTGTGACATCATCATGCCTCCCACTTAATCACGTGAACTGACTGTCAACGCAGTGCGTAGAAAACCAGGAAGACCTCCAAAAAGCGCTGAAGAAAACATGCATTATATAATTTAGAAGGCAGCGAAACAATAAGAAGCGAGCGAGTGACATATACTACCATATTCATGAGTGCTGCTACTTTGGAAAGAAAGCAAGGTGTAAACCTAAACTTTAAATTAAGTTCATAGACAGGCTGCCGCTGGCATTTCTCATGCCCATGGGCAATGCGGGATACAAGTTTAATGAGAGGACACAGGATATAAACGAGAGTTTTGATCACTTTGTAACTAAGCTAAAATTGCAGGTGAAGGGCTGTGCTTTTGCAAATTCCGAGAGACTGTGTTTGTGGGGGATTGACAGTTAAGGCGGGTGGGGGCCACCAAATACTCACAGAAAAATCCACAAGTTAATACACACGCTGTCTCTAGAGTTTCTCCATACTGAATCCTCCAGGCACTACAGTGAACCCTCGTTTATCGCGGTTAATCCGTTCCAGACTCTACCGTGATAAATGAATTTTCGCGAAGTAGGATTCTTTATTTATAAATCAAATATTTTCGCAGTTAAAGTATAGAAAACCTGTTTACGACCTTCTAAATACGTTTTTTAACATTAGAGCCCTCTAGACATGAAACAACACCCTTTAGTCACCATTACACTCGTATTACTCAATATATTAGACAAAATAAGAGAAAATAAGTCATATTAGACGTTACAAATATCATATTACTAGGCGCGACTTTTATCTTCAATTATTGTGCGCTCCATGTGTACATCAGGCATGTAAGTGTAGAGAATGAGAACATCAAAGTGTCCATTCATAACATCTTTTTTTTTATCCCCTCGAGTGCCTGTCCAAAGTCGTACAATGTCAGCCCGAATCTGTACCGCTAAAGACGGAGTTTCATGCACTAAATAAGCTATAGATGAGAATAAGCAAGCACCATCTCCCCTGATATTTACTACGCGGTGAGGCATTTGTACTCCATCAACATTAATTATTTCCAGAGACATAATTTTTTCTATTTTTCCAGCACGTCGCATACAAAAGCAAGGGAATGATGAGAGCACCAGAACTCTACTCACGTCACTTCGTACCTCAAGCCGCAAGTAGTAAGTCTGTAATAAGCAGAATACCACTACGCTTTGCACTCATGGGACAGAAGGACAATCCCAAACGCTTTTCTATAGTAGATTATTGTACTGTACATTTAATTGCACACAACCACACACCTATGAAGGCACGACCTCAGTAGGAGAGTCTTCAGAGGTGGTGCAGTATCTTCAGCAGGTGCGTTGTTGTCTTCTTCCGCTAAAGAAGTACTAGGAGTAGGCAGTGGGTGTCTGGGTGCGCAGCTGAAGAACATCTTGATAGGCAGTTGCTGGCGCTGTCTTTTCACATGCGTGAGGAGGCTTTTGTAGGGTATTGCCATCTTTAATCATATACAAGAGTTTCACCTTCTTCTGGATAGTAAGCATCTTCCTCCGGCGCTTAGTTTCATTCTCAGAAGGCTTAGAAAAAGCAGCACGTTTAGGAGCCATCGTAGGGCTTAGATAAAAATTCTCAGAAAGCGCATGCGTAGTGACGTAAGCGTGTATGAGAAAAAAATCGCGATAGAGTGAAGCCGCGAAAGTCGAAGCGTGATATAGCGAGGGATTACTGTACTTACAAAAGGTTACATTGACAATCGTGTTACGTTATTTTTAAAATCTTTCCTTTTCTTAGCACAATCACAGCTGAGAAGTTTCGATGCACGTGCTCCATAACGCGTTAAAAAATAATGCATTTAATCACACTTTGCATTACAAGCAAAGGGGAACTTTTGTCAATGCATGATTTCCTGGTACACCGATTACATTGATCAGCGTATCCCAATTCATTTTACCTTCGCACCACCTTGGTTTGAGAAGAAGTATGAAAAAATATGAGGTTAACACAGAAAAACAGATCACCAATTCAAGCTTTATGAATAATCGATTCACCATCATTAATTGTTTTGGTAAAGCCATACTCAGTGTAATCCTCCTTCCATTTTATAATTTTTCCGCCACTAGCCATGATTAAATGAACGGTAAAAAAGTAAGAGCGAAGCGATGGTGACTTATTTAGGCAGGCATATATATGACAGCAACACTCATGACAATGTCAATCATGTTACATTATTATTAAAATGTTTCCTTTTCTTTTTCATTACTTCTTTAACACACTACTTCTCCGCTGCGAGGCGCGGGTATTTTGCTATATATATATATATATATATATATATATATATATGAATGACCTCTAAAGAGCGCTGAGACTTTTGATATCGTCAACGTGTCTGCAAAAACTGGGGTCTCCTGCCCAGCAAAAGTTGAGCAGCCAGCGCGCGCGCATAGCTGTGCCGGCCTTTGAGACACTAACTGCGCTTCTGCCTTAAGTCAAAATGAGCACTTTTAATTTTTTTCATCCTCCCTCTGAGCTATAGCCAAGATAAGTGCAAAGATGGGACCCCTTTTCTACACCGCAGCAAACTAATATTAAGGCAATTCGCACTTTCTTTTGCACGTATACGATTATGAGGTCATCAGCTCGGATTATGAAGACACGCACACGAGTGGAGGACTGACAGTGCCATCACAGCCGATTAATGGCGGGGACGTCTCACTGGTCTACACAAGACCCACCGCGACTGTCCCCAAAAGGTGTTCATATCGTCAGCGAACACATCTCTCTATACTATATAAAAGAAAAAGGCAACTTTCCTTTCTTTACACCTTTTTTCCTTTTATCCCAAGCCTTTCTCTCTTAACACTGCAGAGGACACAAAACTAATTTTTGTTAATTGCTGGTAATGCCGGTAAGGCACATTACCAGAGGCAGAAATTTGAACGTTCACATTGAAAATGTAGCGACTTTCAAAAGGGATCTATTACCGAGAGATTATACATATACATTTTAGCTGCTGTTAGTTCTACTTACCTGTTGTGTTACACCGTCTTTAAAATGTAGTTTACCCGCAACCACTCCAGTAGTGCTCAATGTACCTGTACTTCTTAAAACGTTAATGTTTTACTGTTTAATAACTTATAGACTATATTTTATTATTTTTCCCTTGCACTCAGTGACCAAAGCTATACACACACATATAGACACATACATATATATACACATATATACTCAGCAAAAAAAGAAACGTCCTCTGACTTTCAACTGTTTTTACTTTCAGTAAACTTAATGTGTAAATATTTGTATGAACACTAAAAGAGTCAACACCATAAGACATAAACTAAAAATGTTTCACAATGTGTCCCTGAATGAAAGGAGGCTCAAAATCAAAAGTACCAGTCAGTATCTGGTGTGCTTGAAGTACTGCAGTGCATCTCCTCCTCATGGACTGGACCACATTTGTCAGTTCTTGCTGTGAGATGTTACCCCACTCTTCCACCAAGGTACCTGCAAGTTCCTGGACATTTCTGGGGAATGGCCCTAGCCCTCACCCTGCGATCCAACAGGTCTCAGACGTGCTCAATGGGATTGAGATCCGGGCTCTTCCACTGCGAGGATGATCAGCTGTCCTTCCTGTCTCCCTGTAGCGCTGTCTTAGGCGTCTCACAGTGCGGACATGGCAATTTATTGCCCTAGCCACATCAGCAGTCCTCATGCCTCCCCGCAGCATGCCTAATGCACGTTCACGCAGATGAGCAGGGACCCTGGGCATCTTTCTTTGGGTGTTTTTCACAGTCGGTAGACAAGTCTCTTTAGTGTCCTGCGTTTTTAGAACTGTGACCTTAAATGCCTACTTTCTGTAAGCTGTTAAGGTCTTAATGACCATTCCACAGGTGCATGTTAATTAATTGATTATGGTTAATTGAACATGCATGGAAAACATTGTTTAAACCCTTTACAATGAAGATCTGTAAAGTTATTTGGATTTTTAAAACATTATTGTTGAAATACACAGTCCTGAAAAAGGGACGTTTCTTTTTTTGCTGAGTATATATACCTGTGTGTATGTTTGTATGTATGTGTATATATATATATATATATATATACACACACACACCTATCTACATTATATATATATATAATTTGTGTGTGTGTATGTATGTATGTGTGTGTATATATGATGTAGATAGGTATGTATATATATATATATATATATATATATGTGTATATGTAGATATGTATATATGTATATAGATATGAAGATATGTATGTGTATATATATATATATATAGATATAGATATATATATGTAGACTCAAACCCATTATGACAGCAGCAATACAAGCTGTGAGAAAACAGTAAAAAGGAGGCGTGTCAGACGTCGTGGTACATTTTCTGATGCAGCTAGACGAAAACAACTTTGTGACGCTGCCGCCAAATACACAAAACAATTACTTTGACAATCATGTTACATTATTTTCAAAATGTTTCCTTTTGTTTCTCTTTCCTTCTTTAACAGACTACTTCTCCGCTGCCAAGTGCGGGTATTTTGTTATATATATATATATATAGAGAGAGAGAGAGATATGAGAACAACACTCATATCAATGACAAAACAATTACATTAACAATCATGTTACGTTATTTTAAAAATTTTTCCTTTTCTTTTTCATACCTTCTTTAACACACTACTTCTCTGTGGCGAAGTGCGGGTATTCTGCTAGTTAAAAATAAAAAAACTGAGAAATCACATATACGTAAGTATTCACAGCCTGTGCTCAATACTTTGTCGATGCACCTTTGGCAGCAATTACAGCCTCAAGTCTTTTTGAATATGATGCCACAAGCTTGGCACACCTATCCTTGGCCAGTTTTGCCCATTCCTCTTTGCAGCACCTCTCAAGCTCCATCAGGTTAGATGGGAAGCGTCAGTGCACAGCCATTTTAAGATCTCTCCAGAGATGTTTAATTGGATTCAAGTCTGGGCTCTGGCTGGGCCACTAAAGGACATTCACAGTTGTCCTGAAGCCACTCCTTTGATATCTTGGCTGTGTGCTTAGGGTCGTTGTCCTGCTGAAAGGTGAACCGTCGCCCCAGTCTGAGGTCAAAAGCGCTCTGGAGCAGATTTTCATCCAGGATGTCTCTGTAAATGCTGCAGTCATCTTTCCCTTTACCCTGACTAGTCTCCCAGTTCCTGCAGCTGAAAAACATCCCCAGAGCATGATGCTACCACCACCATGCTTCACTGTAGGGATGGTATTGGCCTGGTGATGAGTGGTGCCTGGCTTCCTCCAAATGTGACGCCTGGCATTCACACTAAAGAGTTCAATCTTTGTCTCATCAGACCAGAAAATTTTGTTTCTCATGGTCTGAGAGTCCTTCAGGTGCCTTTTGGCAAACTCCAGGCAGGCTGCCATGTGCCTTTTACTAAGGAGTGGCTTCCGTCTGACCACTCTACCATACAGGCCTGATTGGCGGATTGCTGCAGAGATGGTTATCCTTCTGGAAGGTTCTCCTCTCTCCAGAGAGGACCTCTGGAGCTCTGACAGAGTGACCATCGGGTTCTTGGTCACCTCCCTTACTAAGGCCCTTCTCCCCCAATCGCTCAGTTTAGATGGCCGGCCAGCTCTAGGAAGAGTCCTTGTGTTTTCGAACTTCTTCCACTTACGGATGATGGAGGCCACTGTTCTCATTGGGACCTTCAAAGCAGCAGAAATTTTTCTGTAACCTTCCCCAGATTTGTGCCTCGAGACAATCCTGTCTTGGAGGTCTACAAACAATTCCTTTGACTTCATGCTTGGTTTATGCTCTGACATGAACTGTCAACTGTGGGACCTTATATAGACAGGTGTTTGCCTTTCCAAATCATGTCCAATCAACTGAAACCATTTAAGCTGCAGAAACATCTCAGGGATGATCAGGGGAAACAGGATGCACCTGAGCTCAATTTTGAGCTTCATGGCAAAGGCTGTGAATACTAATGTACATGTGCTTTCTCAATTTTTTGATTTTTAATAAATTTGCAAAAATCTCAAGTAAACTTTTTTCACGTTGTCAATATAGGGTGTTGTGTATAGAATTCTGAGGAAAAAAATGAATTTAATCAATTTTGGAATAAGGCTGTAACATAACAAAATGTGGGAAAAGTGATGCACTGTGAATACTTTCTGGATGCACTGTAGAATGGAACAAAATATCAAGGGATTTGATCAGAATACATAGTGAAGCCTGCCAAGACTTTTAACAGTTTGCAATCATGTACCCAGTATTTTCTGAAGTGGAGACTCGATACTTGAAGATTTTATTTTTGCTTGAGTTGCAAATATACTGTACAACACAATCGATTTAAACTGATAAACATGCTTACTTCTCATTTCTTGAATCACTCAGCCTATTTTTATCTTATTTGGTACTAAGAGCAGAGTCTTTTTGCCTCCTTCAATTTTAATGTTGCAACACCTTAAAAGCCTTTACAACTTCAGCAACCACACTGTTAACCCTGCAAGATGGCCAAGACCTTACTCTACAATTATCACCTCCTGTACCACTGAGCCTTAGTCAGTGTGCATTTCCCTTTAATGAATGTGCCCTAAGACCTTACTGCAGATGTTATGCCTTTTTTCAGGCCAAAGGGAGAGAGCATAATAATAATAATTAATAATTTATTAAAATCGGTTTATTGGGAATAGCAATTAAATACTTGATAATTTAATTAAGGCAAGATTGGAATCATTAAACTTAATAAAACAATTATTAATATTGTTACAAAACAATTATAGTTCTCCAAGATAAATTTTGAATAAACAATAATTATTCAGAAAAAATTAAACCCTTAAACAAATTACTTCAACAAAGAATACTCTCAATAGTTAATTGCAGTTAAATAAACTACAGCTATGTCTCAAAAAACAATCATCAAAAAAAAATTCTAACTAGAAAACAAAGATACAAAAGGCTGCTATAAAACAGGGAACACCTTAAATGAACGAACGATCCAAAGAAAGAATATTCTCAGTTATTAAATAACCTCAAGCTTTACCTTTAAATAGAGATACAAAAAGATTGAAAACTTCAGAGAAAAATGTCCAAAATAGGGAGAGCAAAATTCAATGTCACAACAGTTAGAGTGGAGCATGCAAATGGCTAAATAAGAATTAAGAATTTATGAAGAATAATTAAATAATATAAGAAGTAAATTGACACAATTTCATTAATGAAAAGAAGAGGCCAATTTTCAAAAAGGAAATAAAAATCAAATAAACAACAGTTAAGAAATCTAAAACCAGAATCTGTCAGTTTTCAAATACATTGATACGTGTATGAGCTGGTACAGGGGACTGAAAAGCTGTTACTTGATCATCTATTGTTACACCTTAAGGTAACCTAAATGGACATTGGTAATTATTATAGGTTTATAGAATTATAGGGTCATTACTGTGACCAACAAGGACCTCTTTGAAGAAAACAGCTTAATGCTAGTAGTTTTAACTTCTCAAATTTCCAGGTGGCAGAGGTTAAAGCACAATCGATTGTAATCATATGTGGAAGACAAGTAGTGGTCGATTGATTGGGTGTACTTTTGTAATGGGGAAAATCAAAAATTATCGTCAAGAAAACTTGATTGTAATTAGTGTGGAGGCTGGTCCAGACACAGACAGCCGGACATGTTCATTTCACCCACAAACACGTTTATTTACAATAATATCAGTCACAAAGTGCACCACAAAACCCCCAAAGTCCCCAAAGTCCTGGCCACACAATGTCTTACTTCCTTTAGGCCACCTCCTTGCCTCCTTACATCCAGCTCAGTCTTCTCCACTCCTGACTCTCGTGCTGAATGAAGGGAGGCGGCCCCTTTTATTATCACGCGGATGTGCTCCAGGTGGGTTCCGGCAATCTTCCACGGACACACGCCTATGTGGCAGAAGTGCCGGCTGCAACCCCAGAAGCACTCCGGGTGTCCCTGCTCCTCTTCCCCCCAGCCCTTCCTTGTGTGGTGGAATTGCTGAGGTCCAGGGCTCCAAAGACATGGGGCGCCCCCTGGCGGCGACAACGGGTCCCTACAGGTTGGAGCTTCAAAGCTCTGTACCTGTGGCCCCCAAAGGAACCAGGGTGGTCGCCCCCAGATGGTCTGGGGAAGGCGCAAGCCCTCCTCCGGTCGTCCCGGCCGGGTTGCCACCCCAGCCACCTCTGACACTAGTTATTCTTTAGCAAACACAGTGCTTCATTTCTTTTCCACAAAGAATCTTTCTTTTATTTTTTAAATTTAAACGTTATAGGCTAATACAAAGGTAATAATTCAATTCAGTAATTTCCAAGAATCTGCCATAAGTAATCAAATGTTCCCCTCAAAATTCTGAATTATTAAACTGCTATTCTGCACCAAGCCAGTCTTGGCCCCTCTCTTGTGTCCATTGGTTTCTATGTACAAAACTTACAGTGCTGATTTCACTCAAAGCATCTTTTAGCACTTGTCATCGTGAGCTAATGAATTTGCAAATGTTCTGCACTGTAAACCATTTGAAGTCAGTAGTTACCAGTTAGCTTTTAGCAAGTATTCTTGGTTGACTATTAAGTGGCATCTATGAATTAACTTTTATTAATTTTAGAAATTCTGGAAAGATATAAGTAAAGTCATATCAGATTTGTAACACAAAATTATTATGATCAAAGGAAAAAAACATTTTTCTTGCACTCTGAATGTAGAGTTAGCATGGCATGGTTTAAGTATGGACTCAAACAGAGCCAGTATAGACTTTTCAATTTATTTTTACAAATGCAACTTTACCCTAGTATTGCTCCACGAATGCCCCTCCCCCAACTTTAGGATTCGGGGCAGTCACCCTATGAACTTAACACTTACGTCGTATATAAATAACATGGCTTTTGATGCATTATCAGTTGATGCAGCCCAACAGCTAAACAGTGTCCATAGACGTTGTGATGGATGGCTGGCGGTTCAATCCGGCCAGGACGTCCTTGAATGAGAAGAATGGAGGAAGACAGCCTTTTCAAGGCACTGCCTCCCCCGGGACGCTAGGTGGCAGCTCCCCTGGACGACAACGGTTCTCAGGATTCCCTCAGGACATCCTGGCACATTGAGTCCTTTTCCTCAGCCCTGTTGCATGTCGTGGGTGCCGCCAGGGGGAGCTCACAAAGTGCCTGGGGACTCCTACTGTTACTACAACCTGGAAGTACTTCAGAGTCACAAGGACGGAACCCCGCAGTACTTCTGGGCTACTTGAGGGCTGAAGAAAAATAAGAGTCTTCATCTGACCAGAAGTGCCATTAAATCGCATGGACAGAAGGACAGAAGCACTTCCGGGTCAAGGACTATTTAAAGGACTATTTGAGTCCCAGCAAGCTGAGCCGGACTTGGGAGGTTGGATGACAAAGCTGCTGGGAGCGGAGGATTATTGTGATTATTAATTATTGTATTTCTATTGGAGAATTGTGGAGTGTGTGGTGCTTTGTGCACTTTATTTGAAGAAATTATTAAAGAATTTTTCTAGGTACTTTTAAGTGTGTACTGGACGTCTGTCTGGTGGGTAAACATCCAGTAACATGAATAATTTTATCAATATAGTGGGAAAAAAGATTGTAATACAAAAAATTTTTAAATCTCAAATGTGGTATAAAATGACTAGACATCAGGACAATTATCATAACTGCAAACTCAAAACCCTGAAACATGCTGATTTATCTTCTTTGGCTAGTGATTCCAAGACTGGAATATCAACTATATATATTCTACTCACCTCCATATAAAGATTCCAAATCACATCTAGTTGGGAAATTCTTAGGATAGGGAAAACAGTTGCTGAGGTGATAATCTTAAACATGTCTGAAACATTTTAGACCTAAATAATCGCAAAGACATAAGTTACGACAACCTCTTTGAATCTTGGGCTGGTATGATAAGGCCTTTCAACTCTAGAAAAGGTCTAAGGCCGAAACACTTACATTAGATCTTACATTAGATCAGGGGTCTCAAACTCGCGGCCCGCGGGCCATTTGCGGCCCTTGGTACAATATTTTGTGGCCTGCACCAACGCCAGCCTTCGCAAAAGCAATGAATGGATCGCGATTTTTATTGCGATTCAAGGGATAATGCAAGGGGCGGCGGGCGGGAGCTGCTGATTGCGGAAATGACGTTATGCCATCATAACAGTTATTATGGGAAGATGTTCTGTGTGCACAATTAGCTGCTAAGCCAATTAGAATTAGAATAGACACAAGGGAGAGAAGTTTAGTACAGAATTAGATTTTGTCATACCTTCATCATGACTTCATCAAAGCCTGCAGTGAAGAGAAAGATTGATGACGAGCACAGACAATTTCAGGAAAAGTGGGAGACGCAGTATTTCTTTGTTGAGCACAGGGGCATCCCCACATGTCTTATTTGCACAGAGAAAGTTGCAGTGCACAAGGAATACAACTTGAAACGCCATTATTCCGCTAAACATGCTGAGGAATGTGCAAAATATCAAGGGGATGAGAGAGCCAAGCGGGTTGCCAGTCTTAAAGCATGTCTAATGAGGCAACAAGATTTCTTCAAGAAAGCAACCAAAGAGAATGTTGCATTAGTCCAAGCTAGTTACATGGTTAGTGAGATGATTGCTAAGGCAGGGAAACCATTTACAGAAGGAGAGTTTGTTAAAAAATGCATGTTACAGGCTGCAAGTATTATCTGTCCGGAAAAGAAAGGTCAGTTTAGCAAAATCAGCCTTTCTGCCAACACTGTGGCAGAGCGCATTTCTGACATGTCAAGTGACATTTATTATCAACTGTGTGAGAAAGCCAAATGTTTTGATGCATACTCAGTTGCTCTTGACGAGAGCACAGACATAACAGACACTGCTCAGCTCACAATTTATGTCCGTGGTGTTGATTGCAATTTTGAATTGACGGAGGAGCTGCTCACAATAATTCCAATGCATGGCCAGACCACCGCTAATGAGATATTTCATCATCTGTGTGATGCCATTGAGAATGCAGGTTTGCCATGGAAGAGGTTTGTTGGAATAATAACCGACGGAGCGCCATCGGGAGGAAAAATGGACTGGTGGCACTTGTTGAAAAAAAACTTGAACAGGAGGGTGTAGAGGAGGCCATTGCTCTTCACTGCATTATCCATCAGCAGGCCCTTTGCAGCAAATGCCTGCCGTGTGACAATGTGATGTCTGTTGTTGTGAAATGCGTCAACCAAATCAGATCCAGGGGCTTAACGCACAGGAGGTTCCGTGCTTTTTAGAGGAAATGGGGTCAGAATATGGAGATGTGCTCTATTTCACCGAAGTACGTTGGCTCAGCAGGGGAAATGTCCTGAAAAGATTTTTTGAGTTGAGAGAAGAAGTGAAAGCCTTCATGGAGAAGGATGGGAAGGCTGTTTCTGAGTTGAGTGATCACAAATGGCTCATGGACTTAGTGTTTCTTGTTGACATCACACAAAAGCTGAATGTACTAAACAAGATGTTACAAGGCCAGGGGCAGCTCGTCAGCTGCCTATGACAACGTGAGAGCATTCTCCACAAAACTTGTGTTATGGAAATCCCAGCTCTCTCAGACAAACCTTTGTCATTTCCCAGCATGCAAGGAACTTGTGGATGCAGGCATACCATTCAGTGGTGAGAAATATGTTGATGCTATTTTTAAGCTAGAGAAGGAATTTGATCACAGATTTGCAGACTTCAAAACGCACAGAGCCACTTTCCAAATTTTTGTGGACCCCTTTTCCTTTGATGTGCAAGATGCCCCTCCTGTGCTTCAAATGGAGCTCATTGACCATTATTCTCCACCTTGAACTTCAATAAGTCAAAGTACAGGTCTAGACTTAATGATGATCATCTTCAAGCCATACTGAGGGTCTCAACTGCTTCCTCTCTAAAGCCAAATGTGGTTCAGATTTGTGAGAAGAAGCGCTGTCAAGTCCCTGGCAGCAAGGAGTAGGCAAAAGATGCCATGTTCAGAAGAACTTTTCATGATCTTCACTCAATGTTCTACTCATGTTCAGGACACTTCATGTTCAGAAGAAATAATTTAAACTGTTAATAATGACATTTGAGGACTTTTTTTTGTGAAATCCCTTATGCGGCCCAGCCTCATCCTGACTTTGCCTCCTGCGGCCCCCAGGTAAATTGAGTTTGAGCCCCCTGCATTAGATGGTCGTCAATAGCACCCAATTCCTGGGTGTCCACCTGACAGAGAACCTTACCTGGTCCTACAACACCAGCTCTTTAGCCAAGAAAGCCCAGCAGAGGCTCTACTTACTGCGAAGGCTGAGAAAAGCTCATCTTCCACCAGCTATTCTAACAACATTCTACAGAGGAACCATAGAGAGCATCCTGACCAAATGCATCACTGTCTGGTTTGGAAATTGCACGGTCAGGGATCGTAAAGCCCTACAACAGATAGTGAAGACAGCTGAGAAGATCATCTGTGTCTCTCTTCCTTCCATCATGGACATTTATACCAAACGCTGCATCCGCAAAGCCACCAGCATTGTGAATGACCCAACACACCCTGCACACTCACTGTTTACACTTCTGCCATTGGGAAAAAGGTACCGAAGCATTCGGGCCCTTACCACCAGTAACAGTTTTTTCCCCAAGCAGTCAGATTCCTGAACACTCATGGACCGATCTGATATATGTGTTCTGTTCTGCAGTATTGCACATGGTTGCACATGTTTGCACATTTGACTCACATGCACCTTGTTATATATGCACCTTGTTATATATTATGTGTTTTTATGTTATGTGTCGTACCACCATGATCCTGGAGGAATGTTGTTTTGTTTCACTGTATGCTGCACTACTGCATATGGATGACATAACAATAAATACTCTTGAATCTTGAATTTTAAAATGACCAAAGGCCTAAAAGGTCCAAAAATGCTATGGCCTGAAGAGACAGGAGAACCATCAAAATTATTGGCTCAAATAGCAAACTATAAATATTACTCTATTACATTACAAATAAGGAAAAAATACAAAAGTAACAAAATAACATTTTCAAAATAATTAAAATGGCATTACATATAAAGGAATCAAAACTAAATAGAAAACTATTAAAAAGAAAAGCTAAAATTATACAAAAGAACAATAAGGTACAAATGTAAAAATCTACAAATCCAGAATAAAGAAATAGAAAAATAAGCCAGACCAGACCCAAAAGATCTAAATGAAAATGATCAAAGACAAAAACAAATTACAAAAAGGGAACCCAACAACAAAGTGTAACTAATGCCTCACTAAAAATGTGAGGAAATCAGGTGGAATATCCAAGGCTAACGGAGTAAGTAAAAGGGACCAAGACAAAATTACAAACAATCTAAAAAATTTGACTTAAGAATAAACCAGGAAGAGGGAGAAAAGAGCAAACGTCTCAAAAAATGAAAAATATTTTAAAAAAAGAAACTTAACTTTATGGTGATGTAAAGTAATTTGAAATATTGTTATAAAACACCACATTCAAAGTGGAAATAAGCTGAGGGAGCAAAAGTTTATGTTAGGTTATCTAAGTAGTCTGTGATGAGAAAAAAAAACACTTTATGCTACCCTCAAAAAAACTGTGACCAGCTGCTGGTGAGTGATATCATCTGCTGACAAAAAGAGAACAAAAAAGGCATACCAGGAGGTACCATTTCTGAGAAGAAATAACTACATTTGAAAACTTGTTCTCTGGTCTCTTCTGTGTTCCAATTTGAATTCATCTTACTAATGATATCTAGAAATGTATTTTTTAAATTGAATTTCTGCTTGTTTCACTATGAAAAGCAATATGCAGCATCTACAATAATGGAAAATTATGACAAACAAGCCAAAATATGAATAAAAGGAAAACTTCCACTAGGATGGAACCACTGCAGAACTGCTTGCTTTCTTCAGACTTAATTTTTTTTATTTCAAAGTGCACTATGCCTCAGGGTTAACTGAGGTTCAATCTGAATTAAGTACGGGCACCTAGATACTATATGTAGTAATGAATTTAGACTTGTGTAAAAATAATATGTAAAGATGTGATGTTTTTAAATTAAATAAGATACTGTTGTCCTACCTATATGTTATATTTCCATTGAAGTGGGAAAAAAGTCTCATAGCTTAGTAGCTTGCTATAGGAGATCTTCATTATTCTAAATGACTATTATAATAATAATAATTAATTTTATTTATATAGCACCTTTCCTATGCTCAAGACGCTTCACAGAGTCTGATAAAGAAACAGCAGGTATATGTAACATTGGATGCAGATGTTTCCCGTATAGAGGATTAAAACAGCTAGATACAGGATATACAAAGGCATTAAATAGAATAAAAGAAAATAAGCCAAGGTACAATATTAAAACAAAGCCTAGCAAATAACATCATCTCTCTATATATAAAATACAATGTCTGTCTGTCTGCATGTCTGTCCGCTTTTCACAAGAGAACTACTTAATGGATTTAGATCAGGTTTTTTTCTATAATTTGCTTGAACATTCCAGTTGACTTCTCTCATCTCGCTAAGTATCATAGCTTACTTGCAGGATCTATTTATTTGCGCTAATCCAAGACAGAGGCTGAGGGCCGAGGGGAGGGGGAAGTGTGACATCAAGAATGGGGAGCCAGGCCTCCGCTTAGCTAGCACTACCTATTTGTTTATTGCTTTTTAAAGTTTGTCCTGTTTCACTACTATGCAGACGAAACTGCACATGACAGCTTGTTGATGATATAACACACTGTCACACACACAAATTATATTGAACATCTGGACAGAAGACTGAAAGAGGAGGGAGGCAGCATGTCAGGTTAAGTTAAAAGCCTTCCTGAACAGATGAGTTTTAAGTTGTTTTTTAAAATAATGAATGGAGTCAGCTAATCTAATTAATGTCGGGAGGTCATTCCAAAGTCTGGGAGCTATACAGCTAAAGGCCCTGTCACCCATAGAGTGCAGGTTAATGTGGGGCACAACAATATTGTTGTGTTATGTTTTCTCTGTTGCTGGTCTTTGTTAGGACTCTTGCAGCAGAGTTTTGAATCAACTGGAACTGTGATATAAGATTAGAAGTGGCACCTGCCAGTAGGGAGTTACAATAATCAAAGCGGGATGTAATAAAAACATGGACAAGCTTCTCAGCATTAGAAAAAGAGAGGATTGAGTGAACATGGGATGTTATGGAGGTGAAAGTAGGAAAGTTTCTTAATGTGGTTTATGTGGAAAGAATAAGAAAGGGAGGAATCTAAAATGACACCAAGATTCCCAGCATTAGAAGAAGGTCTGATGAAATCACTGTCAAGAGTGACTGAGAAGGAGCTCATTTTCTTAAGTTGCACTTTAGTGTCAATTTGCAGGAGTTCAGTTTTGTTGCAATTTAATTTTAAAGAGTTCTGCTCCATCCAGGTTTTAATTTCACTGAGGGAAATTGTGAGCTGAGAAGGCCCTGATGAAGTTTCTCTTTTAATATTGAAATAGAGTTGAGTATCATCTACATAAAAATGATAACCTGGTCCATAGCTACAAATAATATGGCCAAGGGGAAGCATATAGACGCAGAAGAGCAAAGGGCCGCAGACAGAGTGTGACTGCCACTGAGCTGGATCTGCTGTTGCCAAGACTAACAAACTCTTGCCTATCAGTCAGATAGGTAAACCACTGTAGGGCAGTGCCAGAGATACCCAGCATGTTATCAACTCTGGACAGCAGAATGTCATGTCTGACTGTGTCAAATGCTACACTAACATCTAACACAATTAATATGCTGGTTTGCCCAAAGTCTGCTGCCATACGCAAATCATTAGTTACCTGAAGCAGAGCAGTTTCACAGTGCTGTGCCCTGAAACCAGACTGAAAGTTGTTTATTAACTACAGAGATCATAACAACTTGGGTTATCATGGCCACTTTCTATTATTCTGCCATAAAGTGTGTTCTTGGCTGCAGTTAGTGCATCCCTGTAAGCCCTTTGACAGTCACAGAAACCCAGGACAGGCACAGTGAGGTCAGTCTTATGTGACATCCTCTCAAGGTCTCATCCAGCTGCTTTCATAGATCGTAGCTCTGAATTATACCATGGAGCTGAGCACTTAAATAAAAGCTCCTTATGCTTTAAAGGAGCTGCTTTATCTACTGCTGAAAGAAGGGCTGTGTTTTAGTGGTCAACAAGATTATCTAGTGTTGATGGAATAGGTGAAGAGAGAAAAAGATCAGAAATAGAACTAGCAAGGATAGACGGATAGATATTTTTAAGGTTTCTGAAATAAATTTGATGTTTACAAGTAAGATGAGGGAGAGGTAATGAGACTGTGAAAAGTACTGCTTTATGATCAGAGTGTCCGAAATCACTGCAGACAAAGAAGTCAGATGTACAGATCAAGTCCAATATATGACCACAAGAGTGAGTTGGAATATCAACATGTTGCACCAGTCCAGTAAGGTTAGGAATTCATTTCTCAGCTTACATGTAGTAATGTTAATATGAATGTTGAAAAATGGCAAGAAGAATAACTCTCTGTGAAAGGAAACTTAAGTGGGTTAATAATTCAGTCAGATCAGATAAAAAGATGCATTGTACATATTTTGGGGGATGATAGAAAACAATGAGAAAGACAGGATCAGATTTTGTTATTACGTTAAGAGCCAGACACTTGAAAGACAATGGGTTGTCTATTGGGATTCTTTTGATGTTTAGTTCAGTTCTAACAATTAGTGCGACTCCTCCTCTTTGTCTTGAGCCACAAGGCTCTCCGAAGTAAATGTATCTGGTTGGAGTCGTAGACATAGACGTAAAATCATTTGGTTTTTGCCAGGTTTCTGTTAGGCAAAGCATGTCAAGGTTGAAGTCTGTAATGAATTCTGATAGCAGCAGTGCTTTACTATTAAAAGATCTTGAGTTGAACAATGCAATATTAGGTGATGAAGGTTCATTGTGGACAGATCCATGATCAGAGTTTATTTTTAAAAAATTCTAATTTGGCACAGTGACACTCCTATTTCAAAGCCTTGAATAGGACAGCATATTCCTAAACAAATGTTGCTGTTGACGTTTTCATTTGCAGCCTGGCGGTGGCAGAGCCCTGACCCACGATGTAAATATTTTGGGTGCCGCACATTACCAGTGTCTTTTATGACATTCCAGTCTGACCATTTGCTCTGGACAAACTGTTAAATATAAAGGAGTTTGTCATTAGGGTATTTTAGCATAGTACAGATCAATACTTATCTGATAGTAGCAGAGAAGCAGCACAGCACAGCGGAGAACGTGAGATGGGTGGGGTGGGGATACGCAAGTGAGTGGCAATAACAAGCAGCAGAAGAAGCATAGTAGGAGATATTACAAGATTCACATGAAGATATCAGAATTCGGAGGTTCCAATGTAGAGCCACATACATAAGATGCTGGGTATTATAGGCATGAATGCTCCAGAGCCACAAGCCAGGTGGGTGTAAAATCAGATCATTACTTAGTCATTAAGCACATATAAAAGTAATGAAGAACAATCCAGTATATCTATTATAATCAAGAAGATCAACCATCCCCGGCTCCTAGGTCGTCATGGTGCAAAAAAATGATTGTGACTATTTGTGACTTCTTTCTTGATCACTCAACTGAGACAGCTCTACTAACTACAGTCGACCAGGTACTATTTGCTAGAGCTACTAACATGTCATGGGCCCTGATCCTGCTAGATCTCTCATTCGCCTTTGACATAGTCATCCATGACCTTCTTCTTGGAAAAGGCACTGTTCTTAGATGTTTTGAGTCCTACATCTTGGGTAGATCCTACCATGTGTCCTGGGCAGGAGAGTTGTCAAAGGTACACCAGACATTCACAGGTGTACCCCAAGGATCAGTGCTGGGTCCTCTACTTTTCTCTCTGTTCACCACCTCACTGAGCTCCATGATACAGTCCCATTGTTTCTCTTATCAGTGCAAAGCGGATGATACACAGCTGTACCTGTTAATCCCTCTGGAGGACAATGTGGTATCAGCTAGAGTCTCTGCATGTCTTACTGATAGCTCAACCTGGATGAAAGACCACCATTTAACACTCAACCTGGCAAAAACCAACCTTCTTGTGGTCCCGGCCGGCCAATCTGTTCAGCTCCTAATCTCTGTATAGCCTAGCCCACTGTCAAGTTTGTACATAACCTTGGGGTGGTAATTAATGAGCCGCTACCTTTTCTGACCACATTTCAACTGTTTCTCAATCATGAAAGATCATGCTGTACAGCAAGATCAGATCTTATCTGACAGAGTATGCAGCACCACTTCTGGTCCAGGCTTTGGTCTTGTCACGTCTGCCCTACTGCAACTCTTTTCTGGAAGGAGTACACACATATCAAGCCATCACAGATGATCCAGAATGCAGTAGCCCATCTTGTATTTAATCAGCTGAGATGGGCACATGTCACTTCTATCTTCAGGCTGCTACATTGGCTCCTTGTAGCAGCACACATTAAGTTCAAATCCCAGATGCTTGCCTACAGAGTAGTCAGTGGGTCACCACCTCCATATATGTAGACACTGGTGAAGTCCTATATTCCTTTTTTGCCCACTCAGGTCTACCTGGAAACAGCGTGTGGTGATGCCGCCACCTTGTGGTATCAAGCATCAATCCATGCACTTTTCTTGTGTAGTTCCTAGTTGGCGGAATGAGCTACCCACTTCCGTCTTTACTGCTGACTCCCTCAATGTACGTAAGGAGCTATTGAAAACTCATCTGCTCTGCTCTTGATAGACTAAGTTTAGTTGCTTTATTGATTGTAATCCATGATTGTGTATTTATTAGTGATTACATCCTTTTCACTTGTGCCAACCAACTTTGTTTTACCAATCCTGCTACACTTGCTGAAAAAACACTTCCTAGCCTAATGCTACTTGATTATGTTTACCTGTTTTGCGAGTCACTTTGGATAAAAGCATCTGCCAACAAATAAATGTAAATGTAAATTTAAATTTTTCTCCCTTCGTGTTACAAATCATTTGATTTTTATTATTTTTTTTTGTGAATGTGTTTTTTAGGAGGTTAATTTACTTGTACAATTTTGTTTTGGTAGGCCTTTTTAATAACATTTTTAATTCAATGCAGTTTATTTTTTATGGCTCTCTTCAGTGACTATAGGCTCCAAGCGCTGTAATAAGTCCTGGCAGTGAAGCACAGTGGACGTAAATATTGCCTATTTTGTTAGTTGCATTACACACCACAGAGTTCCAAGATGCCAATAACATCAGGATCTAAGTATTGAGAGCTTCATGAAATAGGTTTCCATGGACAAGCAGCTGCACAGAAGCTTAAGATCACTATGTACCAATGTCTTTGTAATGTGCAGATAAAGCAGCCATAAGGTTGATTTTAGTCTAGCATAAACACTGAGAACAAGTTTATTTATTGTGTGCTTCTATAGGTCTTTTCTTTTAATTTATTAATAACTTAAGTTAATTTTTGCTTTCCTTGCTAGCATTTTGTATGTTATGGTTAACTTCTAAACAGTATTCAAAAGCCATTAAAGAGGCTAACAGAATGTTATGTTATATAGCACAATTTACAAACTACAAGCCCAAGGAGATTATGCTAAAGCTTTATAATGCACTGTTGGGCACTCATCTAAGTGCAAGTTTGGTCTCCAGGCTACAAAAATGACATAGCAGTGCGAAAAAAAGTTCTGAGAAGTGCATATATTCTGATTTCATGACTACAGGGGATGAATTATGAGGAAAGATTAAAAGAACTGAACTTTTTCACTTTAAACAAAAGTAGATTAAGGGGAGACATGACTGAAGTGTTTAAAATTATGAAAGGAATTAGTACAGTGGATAGAGACGGTTACTTTTATTAAGTTAATCAAAAACAAAGGGACACAGCTGGAAATCTTTTAAAGATAAATCTTGCATAAACATTAGGAAGTTTTTCTTTACACAGAGAACCATAGACACATTGAATAAGTTACAAAGTAGTGTGGTAGACAGTAGGAATTTAGGGACTTTCAAAACCAGGCTTGATGTTATTTTGGAAGAATTAAATGAATACGACTGGCCAACTGGTTGAATGGCCTTTTCTCTTCTGTTCAAATGTTCTAAACTACTCTGTCCTATTCATTGATTCCTGCAGGAGGGGGGTTAAGGATATCCATTTTCCAAGTGACGTGGAGTTTCAGCTTTCTTTGCTGTCTCTTTAAGATTGCAATCACCATAAAATTTCACTGAAAGAAAAACACAATTTCTTTTGCACATTTTCTTGGCAAAATCAAACACCAAGTTTGTAAAATTTTATTTTATACAAATCATTTCGCTCATCACTAAAGGCAGATGCAGTCCATCCATCCATCCATTTTCTAACCCAACCAACCAACCATTTTCTAACCCGCTGAATCCGAATAGGGTCACGGGGGTCTGCCGGAGCCAATCCCAGCCAACACAGGAACCAATCCTGGGCAGGGTGCCAACCCAACGCAGGACACACACAAACACACCCACACACCAAGCACACACTAGGGCCAAATTAGAATCGCCAATCCACCTAACCTGCATGTCTTTGGATTGTGGGAGGAAACCAGAGCGCCCGGAGGAAACCCACGCAGACACAGGGAGAACATGCAAACTCCACGCAGGGAGGACCCAGGAAGCGAACCCGGGTCTCCTAACTGTGAGGCAGCAGCGCTACCACTGCGCCACCGTGCAGTCACACTGTGCAAATTTACCTATAAAAACCAAAAATGTTAAATATGGTTGTTTAATGGTCAAGGTGACTCAATTGTTTACTTGTTTAACTGTTTACTTCTGCTGACTTAGAAATCCATAAATCCAAATACCAATGTAGCAGTCTTTTTTAAAACTGCCTACAGCCTCCAGCAGCCCCAGTAGTATAATACAATTGAACAGATACAGAGGGCGCAGGGATTGCTGGGAAGAAGATTAATTATGTGGGCTCTTTAAAAATTAGCCAAAACGACACTGAGGATCATGATTATCTATCTGTTGTTTGTTTCTACTCATCACACACACCACTCAATTACAACGACAACTACAACTACCTAGAATTACACTTTTGTCTGAATGTATGTGCTATGCTGTGACTGTTGTCAGTGTGGATTTGTTTTGGTTGGATAGGTCATCGTCTCAATCAAGCCAAATCACACTACAACTGAAACCTGGTAGGACCAAACTTTACATTTCATTCAGAGAGCTGTTCACAGGGTTTTCCATGCCACATACTGCACCATCATCTGCTGCTTCTGCACAGGACTGTGTTGGACTTTATTGTGAATGTTAATTGGATACTATGTAATGTCTGTTGTTTTGTTAGGTTACTACATATAAATAATTACCACCACTGGGGAACTGGGGAGGGCAACTGCATACACGTTTTCATGTAATATTGTTTTTCTCTACATTATATAAATAAAATGTATTTTTATTATTACTATTATTATTAGATTAGTATATACTTTATTACCTTTATTATTGGTTGATTCATTGTGCCACTTATGGGTATCTCTGTGATTGAGCTGGGTGTGTTCCTGCGGTCTCTACAATAAAATAAACAAATCACTGTCTTTGGATGGTGTGAATCTTAGCTTCCCCACAACTGCTACATCATTGATAGCCTGGATACCATCGCTGTGGAGTTTACATGTTATTATCTCTGCGTGCTTTTATTCCCCTGAGAACTTCTGCCTTCTACCACAACCTACTTTTTTTCTCGTGTTAGTGATTAATGTGTCACTGTGATTTGCTATGGACTGGCGTCACCTGTTCTTTCCTTCTTTATACTTGATGCTCCCTGTGACCTTGAAGTAAAAATAGCAGGTTTAGAAAATAGATAGTGGGATGGATAAGTCCCTGATGGATGTAGTCCACACTGCTAATGCTAATTTAAAATATATGGATGTTAATTAATAAATTAAAAAATGATTTAAACTGTAATGAAAATATTTCAAAATAACACGATCTTATCTCAGTATACTAAAAAATACTTCTCCCTGTCATATTTTGATTAGAATGTCATTACTTACTTAATGTTACAATGTAATAATCTCATTAGGGCAGACATCATCCAATAAGTGGGTTATTAATGAGTCAAGCAAAAGGTGTAACAAAAACCTTCTAACATTTTTGTAGACAAGATGAATTCTTCTCTTGTAATTTGTCTTTGACTCAAAGCTGTACCTTAATTTTTTGATAGCAATTCTAATCTTAAACAGTTTGAAGGAGTCAGTATTAAAAAAGAGACAGCAGCTTCACTTTACTTTTACTTCTACTTTTCCTAGTGAGGATTGCATTGCCAACATGCCAAGTAGGACAGCCCCCCTCATCCTCAACTGTTCTTCAGCTACTCCTTGGGAATTCTTAGATGCTCCCAGGTCATTTGAGAGACATTATTTTATTGGCATATTCTTTGTCTCTCTTCTTCAAGTGGGAAGTGCCTTTCATAGCTCCTTTGAGAGGCACCCTGCTATCACCCTTTCCATATCTCCAAATCTCATCGACTATCCTCTCATGATGCAGAATGTCAGAGATTCTACTCCAAGGTCATCTTGGCTCCTCATTTCTGTTATACAAGGTGAGCCCAGCAATACTATGTAGGAAACTTTTTTTTTCTCCATGTACTAACACTTCTCTTTTTTGATTGTTACCCAAAGCTCATGACCATAGGATTTGTTCATGTCCAGAGAATTGGTGCCCCCTTCTCCACCCAGGTTGATAAAACATCTACTAAATTACGGTTGCTGTTTACCAATCTCATGATCATCTCTACCCTCACTCATAAAGGAGATTCAGAGAAACTTTTAACTTCTTCAGACAGCAGCTGTTCACCGCTTAACTGAAGGCAACAAACCACTGTTTTTGGGAATGGAAAATAACCACAGATTGGGAAGTACCAATATTAACTCCACACTGTAAACTCCTCCAAAGTATTCTGGAAATCACAGTCTGATGGCTCCAAGAAGACAACCTCATCCACAAACAGTAAAAGATGAGTCTCATATTTTTTCTAAGTCTGTTCATTAAAGTCACAAAGAAGAGAGGCAACATGACACATCTTTGGAAGATTCCTCTACCCAGACTGAAGTTGGACTTAAGTGGGACTTTGTAACCACAATTCTCACTCCACAAATATATGCACTAAAGCTGCGACATTGGAACTCCATTCTCTTGTAGCACTTTCCACTTCATTTCATTGCGATACATGTTCATAAGCTTTTTCAAAAAATACAAGGAACCAAAAAGTTAGCCAAGTATTCCACAGCTCAATAGACTCCATATTGCTCTTTCTAGACCTGTGCTTCAACTCTAGGATGCAATGTCCATTTCTAGTTCTCCAGCCTAGGCTTTCCCATGAAATCTGTGCAGTGTGATCTAGAGGTCTGTATTCCCATTGCATGCTTGTTGTTCACAGAACATGTGGGTCCTAACTTAATTCTTTGTAGAGCAGTAGGTAATTTTAGTGCTTTGGGCTGAAAGAGGTGATCAAAGAATAATAATTTGGGACAAAAATAATTACAGTATTAAAAGTGTTTTTTTTTCTCAGTTTTTGCTTTAAATACAATAATATAGACGTGACCTAAATTCATCAAGTTTAAGCCACACCATATTGTCCTAAGTACTGTTGTATGACAGGTGCTGAGAAATGTGTGGATTTTACTTGTCAGGCAATCACACCTACTGTATCATAGAGCAGCCATCCTATGACAACAAATATTTTAACAGAAAACAACTGCAGAACAACCCTTTCATCCACAGCTTTTCTGTGAATTGACTATAGTGTGATTTTACCATCATCATTTGAGCCTACAACTTTGAAACAGGATGCCAACATTCGTTCTAAATTGCTTCAGAAAGAACAAATTTTTTGAAATGATGCTCCACTCATAAATAAACAAAACAATTTTCATTGCCAATGGGAGACCAAATATGGCCACTGATCTTTGAGACTCTCAAAACTAATGAATCTATTGGAACCACTCTTTTTGAGGAATGGAAAATGACCACAGACTGAGAAGTACCCATATTCACTCCACAATGTAAACCCAACATTATGAGAAGTGGGACAAAACATACCAACAAGAGACAGTGTTGAGCAAGACACAACATGATGGGCTGCAGTCCAGAAGAAGAGGAATGTGTCCTTTGTGTTCTGCTTATTCTGTGTGGAATTGTAAAGGAAGTAGGATGAAGCCTTACAGAAATGCAAGAGCATCATTCATGCTTCTAGTAAATGACAGGAAAACACACTATCCTAATGTATGTTTTCACCCTACTCTACTACTCCTGAGATACTGACCCATATTCCACAAAACATTGAAGCAGCATATTAACCAGAACAATTTGACAATTTTGAGTTCTGTAAACATTTCTGGAAAGATTTAATCTATAGCTGTAGCCTTGTGAATATGGCACTTTTTAACCAGTGCAGCAACCTCAGGCAGAGGTTTTCCTTCACAGAAAGTGCATCTAACCGATTTAGGAGGTTGAAAATGTGTTGCTTCTATCTATAAATGATATTCCCAAATGAGGTTAACATTTTTTTAACCTTGCTACAAATAATATTTTGTTTTGTGAATGTGAGCTTCTTTTCGTTGGTATTGTGTAACTGTGAATATTCTCAGTATACATCTATCCATCTATCTTCTAAACCTGCAGATCCAGAGCAGGAGCCGGTGGAAGTTGGAGAAACTTCAAATGTAAGAATTTCATTGCACATATGGCAATAAAATTGAACAACCTTAGAGACATTACCCTTTCTAAATTAGCAAATATTACACAGAACCTCTTTGTGGACATTCAAAAACTATTTTTCATGGCCCCACAAAACTATCATGACAAAAGTGCCCTTGATGCAGCCCTTGGTATAGCAGTGAATTTTTGTCATTTTGATATTTATTATTCAAGACCAGAGATAATCCTGCTAACAGAGCACAGAAAGGTCCCTTGACCACTTCTCTTTCCACTACTGTCTACCAGCAAGGTGCCACGACAGACACCAAGAACCTTTTGGCAATAGCTCCTTGAAGCTGTCTTCTCTGCTGGGGTCTTAAACAGGGTCAATTCATGCTTTATGTTCTTGATCTTTCTTGATTCTGGGGCACCAAGAGGTAGATTTAATGAAATATTACCTCAGGCTGAAATATCAAAAAGAATTAGACAAAAAATCCAGTAAAAGGAGCACCACTGACCAGTTTCTCCGGTGGCATCATCAATGAAAGTACTTGTTATGTATTTAATGCAGCCTGCCTGAACTCAGCCCAACAAATAAGCACAGTAAAAGTGACAATAATGAGAAATTGCACCCTGCTGAAGTAGAACCAACCTAAAGTTCCTTAGACCATCTTTCTCAGAAGGTAGCATCAATCCTTGTAAACTTAATTAAAACATCTTAAAGACACACAAGTAATTAAACTCTGTGATGAAACAACAAATTCTTGTGAAGGTTACAAGTTAAACAATAAAAGCAGTAAACAGACACTAAAGAATACAATGGCCTGATCAACTAAAAGATTGTTGACTCTTATATGATATGATCTTCAGTTTTACGATGCTGTGTTATATGTTCAACTTTCTTTAGTATATTGAAAACAAAAACAAGAATACAATATTTGTATTTTTAGAAAGCACACTTTCTATTTATAAAGACTTCATCCCTCTCATGATCCTGGGATTGAAAATGGATGAACAGATTGACTGACAAGCTCAGAACCCTTTACATATCTCTGAAAATGTTACAGTTAAAATAAAACATAAATAACATTTAAAAAATTGTAATAACACAAGAATTGATACCATGTCTAAGGCAGGTTCCTCCATTAATCCCAGTATTTGAACTGTGAACTGATTTACAATAACTATATTGTTTTGTTTTGTTTTTTTTATGCATGGAGAAACCAATATATTTCAAAATTCAATATACACCATATAGCCAAAAGTTTGTGGCCAACTAACCATGACATTGCATTTTAAAAACAATCGGAATTAATACTGAATCAGCCCCTCGTTTGGTGCTATAAAAGCCTTCACTCTTCTGGGAAGGCTTTCCACAAGATTTTGGTGTATGTCTGTGGAAATTTGTGTCTATTCTGACAAAAAAAAACCATGTGTGAGTTCATGTACTGATATTGGATGAGAAGACCTGGGTCACAATTGGCATTCCAATTCATCCCAAAGGTGTTCAGTAGGGTTGAGTTAAGGGTTCCGTGCAGGCCTCTCAAGTTCCTCCACATCAAACTCATTAAACCATGTCTTTATGGACATGACTTTGTGGGCAGGGGAACTATTGCCTCTGAGATGGAAGAGTACAGTTGTCTAAAATGTCTTTGTATGCTGTAACACTAAAAGTAACCTTCAATAGAAACGATAAAAAACGGCCCTGAACCATACTTCGTCCTCCACCAAACTTTACACTGTGCAGTCAGGAAGGTGGCATTATCATGGCATCTGCCAAACCCAGATTCCTTCATCAGACTATCAAATAATGAAGGTGATTCATCATTCCAGTAAATACCTTTCTACTGGTCCAGAGTCCTATGGTGGTGTGCTTTATACCACCCCAGCCAACACTTTGTATTTCATATAGGGATCTTAGGCTAGTGTGCAGCTGCTCAGCCATGGAAACCCATTTCTTGAAGCTCCTTTTCACACAGTCCTTGTGTTGCAGTTGCTATCAGAGGTAGTTTGGAGCTCTGTTGTGTGTGATGCAGCAGAGGACAGGAGAGTTTTACACGCTTGTGCACTTCAGCTCTCAGTAGCCTTGCCCTTTGAGTTTATGTGGTCTACAACTCCTTGTTTGAGTTGTTGTTGTTCCTGGGACCCTTCCACTTCAAAATTATAGCACTTACAGTTGACTGTAACATAGATCTTTCAGAGCAGAAATTCCATGTACTGACTTGTGGCAAAGGTGTCATCCTATGAGAGTGCCATGTTTATATTCACTGAGCCGGTGTTTGTCAATGGAGATCACATGGCTGTATTCTTGATTGTATACGCCTGTTGACAATGGGTATAAATGAAACACCTGAGCTTAATAATTTTGGCTATATAGTACCCGTTTGGTACTCTTTTATATATAAATATAAGCCAACTTGTGTCTGTTTGGCAGCTGCAATTCTATGAAAAATTGCCCTCAGGTTAAAGTACGTTTGCTACAAGTAAAGGAAGCCTTGCTGATGCCTCTTTACCAAACTTTAATTCAATAGTTAGTCAGCATCTATATATATAATTCACTAAGGCAAGACAACCATGAAAAGCATGCCGGAAGGGGCGTGGATTCACTAAGCCTCCGACAAGTGAGACACCTATGGCGCACGCAGGAAGGAACCACGCCCACCAACTCCAAGACCATTGGATATGACGACAACTCACAGAGCCATTCCCACCAACTCGGACGCGACGACACAGAAAAACCGGCGTCATTTATATTCTTCTGTCATAGAGGTCACATGCAGCTCCGACCCACGTTGACTGTTCATAGAGGCATGTTTCTCGCGGAGGTGAATGGCCATATGCAGCGTATGAAACTATTTGCGAGGGGTATCCCATGGGATCCTTAAAACATTCCTTTACAACTGAGGTTAAAACACAACGAAGTGAGCAGTCTTTAAAAAACAAGTTTTCGGTTTCGACGCACGACCGCATGCACCATAGCAAACTGTTTTATATGCTACATACAGCAATTCGCAATCGCGACAAACATGCGTCTTCTTAGATGCTCCTGCACTTTGTACACACCCCTCTCCCACCTCGCTACCACCATGGTCGGGTGTCTTGGTGGATTATATATAGAAAGGCAGCCAAAACCGCACAGAGCGATGAAAAGTCTACGTGAATCACAGCTGCATCTGGACTGTGCAAAGACGACAACGACTCGAGTGACGAGTTGGAGGTGGGCACATGAGCAGGCAGTGTATACTGAATGAGAAATCAGCAGACTAGCATGACGGAGGGAGTGGAGTGGACGTCCTTCTCCTCTCCTCCTGTTCCACCCTTCGCGCCTGAGCGCTGCATGAACGATTGTGTGTTGGTTCGTTCCGTGCATTGGTTAAAACCCAATGAAGGAGGCAGTCTTTGAAAACCAATATGGCCTGTGCCTCTGTTTCATTACTGTCTCACCTGCTTCACCAATGCAGGCCCTGCAACAGTCGAGACGCTCTCTCGGCAGCTGACCTTCTCTGTGCCTGACCGGTTCACACAAAGGCACAACATTACCAGGCAGTGTGTATGCTACGAGAACGAGTGTGGACGCGACAGAACTATCTAAGAAGAGGCATGTTTGTCACAGTTGTAAATCGCTGTATGCAGTGTGTAAAACAATTTGTCGCGAATGTGAATCGCTGTATGCAGCGTGTAAAACACTGTATTGTATGTTGCCCTCTCCAGAGTTGCATCTTTTCATTCACCTACAGTCGCATACACAATGAAGTGAGCAGTCTTTAAAAACCGAGTTTTCGTTTACGACGCACGACCGCGTGCACCATAGCAAACTGTTTTACACGCTACATACAGCAATTTGCATCTGCAACAAACATGCGTCTTCTTAGATGCTCCTGCACTTTGTACACACCCCCCTCCCACCTCGCTGCTACCGTGGTCGGGTGTCTTGGTGGATATAGAAAGGCAGCCAAAACCGCACAGAGCAATGAAAAATCTATGTGAGTCACAGGTGCATCTGGACGGTACAAAGACGACAACGACTCGAGTGACGAGTTGGAGGTGGGCACATTTGCAGGCAGTGCATACTGGACGAGAAATCAGCAGACTAGCATGACGGAGGGAGTGAGTGAACATCCTTCTACTCTCCTCCCGTTCTACCCTCCGCGCCTGAGCGCCGCACGGACGATTGTGTGTTGGTTTGTTCCGTGCATTGTTACAATGATTTTTCAAATGTTAATTTTCTCCCTGTGCTTAAAAATTATTAAAAAACCGGCCTGATTATGCGGTGTATGGTATGCCGCGGGTTGGCTAGTATTAAATATTTATATACTGTATATATATATATATATATACAGTATATATGGTAGCACTGCTGCCTCACAGTTAGGAGACTTCCCAGGTCCGCACTTCCCAGGTCGGCACTGCGTGGAGTGTGCATGTTCTCCCCGTGTCTGCGTGGGTTTCCTCCCACAGTCCAAAGACATGCAGGTTAGTAGCATTGGCAATCCGAAATTGTTCCTAATGTGTGCTTGGTGTGTGGGTGTGTGTGCCCTGCGGTGGGCTGGCACCCTGCCTGGGTTTTGTTTCCTGCCTTGCCCGCCCTGTGTTGGCTGGAATTGGCTCCAGCAGACCCCCATGGCCCCGTAGTTAGGATATAGCAGGTTGGATAATGGATGGAGATATATATATATTGAGACACAGGATGTCGTAGAAACAAGAAGGATTTTTATTCAAACACTGCAAACACATGAGCTTAAATGTGCTCCATGACAAGTCAGAGATGACAGTTCCGCTAGGAGCAGAGAGAGAGAAAGAGATAAAAGCAAACAATCAATTCCAAAATCGACAGGCGCTGCGCAAGGCTTTTAAGTTAGCGGAGTATCGCGTGAGGCTTGTATTGCGCATTATAGCGCAAGTGAGAAGGTAAGGAGCAATGTGAGGGTAGTCTGTGTTTCAGGGGTATTCCCAGGGGCGTCTTTGTCCTCTTGGGGTGTGATCACCCTCCAGCTTACAATATATATATATATATATATATATATATATATAAACATTTGGACCAATCACTTCAAAGAAAGAGCAGCCCACCATGAATTGCCTTAATATTAAAGATGGTTCATTCATCTTTGCCATCATCAACATGATGGAGCCCCTGAAATATAACAATATACATTTTTAATAAAAAAAGAATAATAATAATTTAAAAAATTAACTAGAATGATCAAGGGCCACTAACAGAAGGATTCTGACCAGTAACAACAAAACATATCATCAGTGAAACTACATAAGGAAATAAAATGTAGAGAAACCAGCTATGTATTAATAGGATTATGACAAACCGATGGGAAGAAGGAAGGCTAGAGATTTAGAGAGAAATGAGATTTGTGTTGTGAGTAGTGGGTAAGTAGACCAGCTACAAGTGGTAGTCAGGAACCTTTGGGTGTTTAGGTAGGCCACATGGCTTAGGTGTTGTTGTTTTACCAATTTTTGTATTGTTCACTTTTTCTTCTTCCTGTTATTCTCTTGTTTATATATTAAATTCTTGGTTCTGAGGACTTTCATTTTCTGGTTGTCTCATATGCATCCAAGGTCCACTTTATACACTGTTTACTCTTTATATATTACATACATTAATTATTTCAAATGATGTTCTTAAGAGAGTTGTATAATGGTTATTCCATTACCTCACAGCTCTTGACTCTTGTGAAGACCAACATTCTTCCATAACACATGATTTTAGGGTAACACAGAGAACAAAGGATTGGCTGACTAGATTAAATCCTTAACACATTTCTATATTCTCTTCCTAGAAAAGATAAGGCTACTTCATAGACAGACATGGACCTTTATTTCCTTACTCTACCCTTCCCAACTTGCCTCTTCAAGCTTTTTTGAAGTACAGGTAATACAGAAAAACGGGAACTTTTGAAATGCGTAGTGGCAGCCATGTACAGTTGGCAGCACTGCGGAACAGGGACCTTGAGCTGTAAACAATCTCACCATTTAGTAATTTAGTAATCAATTGCAAGGCAATCAATGGCAGCTGTGAGAAAATTGTTCGGTAACCGTGTCATTTCAAGATTCGGTGACATTCCCTGGCCCTCAAGATCACCGGATTTGTCCGTTTGTGATTTTTTCTTGTGGGGCTACTTTAAGAGTCAGGTCTACACGACTCGGCCAAGGACACTGAATGAATTGAAACAAAGAATTCAAGACGAAATTCATGGTATCCCAGCTGAGATGTTGCAGCGATCAATGGGGAACCTCAACAGCAGATTGGAAGAACGCATAAGTTCAGGAGGACGCCATCTACAGGACGTAATTTTCAGACATTAATAATTTGGATTACTGTCTCTTAAAAGGCAAGTTGTAGTGGTTCAATTGCTGTCAATAAAATGTTTTTGTTGGATTTCTTCTATTTTTATTGGGTTTTTCAAAAGTTGCCATTTTTCTTTGTCACCCTGTATAAGTTCAATCAAGACAAAAAGTTCCAGTAACCAATGTGCACTAACGCTCAAACTGAGCTGGAGATCATTTTAGTATATTTGCCTTTCAAATAACTGGCTTCCTAATCCATTTAATTGGATATTACAGATTCTTAACTAACTCAAACACTATCTGTGTGTAACTCAGAATAATGTGTTCATGTGAGTATTACTAAAGATGCTCCATTTTACTCCAGGTTACAGCGTCTGGCACCTTTCACGTTGTTTGAGCTGAAATCATACTTGAGTGGCAATCCCCACTCTATTAAAATGCTTCTAGCCCATGTAATTATGTGGAAGAAAATTCCACAACCTGGATGAACTTGTCAAGATACCGAAGTACAGAACTTGCTATACATGAAGGACAAGTTGACAATTCATGTTTAGTCCACGTTTTGGATCTATTACGCTATTCTATTTTCTATAAGAGATTTGAAAGTGGAGCTACAGTAATAGTTCTTTAAATCATATACATGTACATATTTACCTTTAGTAGGAAAAGTATATGCACCTAGCAAGGCCTCTTTTGCATAATTCAATTGATATCATGGAATACAACACAGTGTGTCCAAACTGGTGCAACATTATCCATAACAGAAGCACTGTCTTAATTGCTAATAATCAATAATATGCATCCATGCTTAAGATATACTGTATATAGTATATATACCTTTTATTACATAATGTCATCCATGGAAAACATGATGTCTAATATGAGAAATAAATTGCATGAAGATGTCAGTATGTGTAATTAATCATCATCTGGGAAAGCAGCAGGATTTAAATACTTGTAAAAATGAAAATATTTCAAGGCACTCTACATAATCCTTCTCATGAGTAGCTTTGTATAGGCAAGAGGAGAGTTGAACTTAACATTTTGATTTGTCACAACCCATCATAGATGAGTACTGCAGGACCACCGTTAAATCATGCCTCTTATAAAAGATATATTTTGAAGTACCACATTATTCAGATTCCTCTTTCACAGTGTGTATTCACTGTTATTTTCTCAGAGATGGATAAAAACAAACTGAATTTATAATGTTAGGCATCAGCTGCAGGGGTGATTTAGATCATTCTTTTTATGTATTTTCTCTGAATGTGACAGGGTTAAATGGATGGACATTTCTGAAGTGTAATATGAATAACTGTGCAGGCTGGCACAGATCCATGAACAAACTCAGTAGTAGAAATAGCCTCAGGCCAGATGCAGATGGGTTCTGCTAAAGTGAGGTCAGAGTAGAAGGATGAAGCAACACTACCTCAAGGCACTAGTGAATTTTTCACGGCCACACACTAAGACAAACGATTGAGCTGAAATATCAGCTTTGTGATTTAAATTTCATCATGTTTGCTACTCATGATTTTTGAGTTGACTGAAAGTAACATGAAAGAGATTAATGAAAATTCCCGAGAAACAACTTGCGTCTTTGCCACAACTGAACATAAAGTGGTCTCAGTATGTTGACCTGTCTGTCAAATAATCTTCTCTGGCAAAGTTCCAACTGGTCATTTACTACTGATTCAGAAATGTTTCTGAAAATTCACCTTGTCATTTTGCTGGAGGTACTGGCCAGGCAGATGCTTCTAATTTTAATGGTATGAAAGACAGCACCTTTCAAAATTTGTACAGTGTTGGAATGACAGATTTACCATGGTTAACAGAAGAGATTGGAATGAATGACAATATCTGCCATGTGCTCCCAAACTATCTTTACAAAGTATCAGATATTTATTCTGGCCTTTGTCATGGCTTTCAAGATAAATCCTTTATTATAGAATGCTGGACATGTGCCTTAAGCAGTCATCATATAATTGATAGATAGATAGATAGATAGATAGATAGATAGATAGATAGATAGATAGATAGATAGATAGATAGATAGATAGATAGAAGTTTATTAATCCCCAAATGGAAATTTGGCTTTTTATAGAAACTCTTTAAATATATAAATACAAAAAATAGATAGAAAGATAAATAAATATACTGTATACACCCACGGTATGATCTGAACACACATCAGAATGACTAAAAAGCAAGAGAATTAAAAAATAAAGAAAACATCTGATTTAGCACTCCCACTCACAAGGGGGTATTATGCAGGTACATCGCTGTTGGTATAAAGGAGCCCCAGTAGTGTTTTTTAACACACTTCTGCTGAATAATTAATTGGCTTAAAGTACTCAGTGTTAGTGTGTCAGAAAGAGGATGTGCAGTATTGTTTATAATGGCACTCAGTTTTGTTGTATTTCTCTCCTTTGCTACTACATCCGGGGGTCCATAGTGTGTCCCATAACTGAGACTGCCCTTTTATTAGCTTATTGATTCGGTGGGCCTCTCTTGAAATGATGTAACCAGCCCAGCACACCGTGACGTAGAAAATGACACAGGACATCACAGAATTGTAGAAGATGTGATAAAGTGAGAATACCTGGGGCCTCATGCATAACGGCGTGTGTAGAATTCACACTATAACATGGCAGTCGGACAAAAGCAGAAATGTGCTTACGCACAAAAAAATCCAGATGCATAAATCTGTGCGTTCGCCCACTTCCACGCACGTGCACACACCTGCTGTCCCGCCCCATCTCCTCCCAGAATTACGCCTCTTTGAATATGTAAATCAATATAAATAGCCCTTAAGCTCAGCGTTCTGTGAAAAGGCAATAGCAAAAGCACGGGGGGAATAGAAGAAGTTCAGCGAATACCAAGTGGAGGCAAGGAAAAACGTACTATTTATTGGTTTAAACAATGGTATAAGCAACTAATGGAAGTTGATTGAGTGACATAGAGTGTCGGAGAAACTCGAAAGTTCAAGTTCACAAAGTCACACAGTACAAGAAATAAAAAAGAAGTTGTTAGATATCAAAGTTGCCATGAAAAGGCGAATCGTGGGCCCACTATCTGAGTTTAATATGAGAGCTTATTAGGGTACAGAGAAAAAAATAGGCACACAGTGGGGAAAAAAGCACAAAATGTCAACTTTAATCTTGAAATTTTCACTTTAATCACGTAGTTTATTTTGTCATTAAAGTAGAACATCATAAACTTCATCTTAAAATCATTTAATTTACTAGTTTCTCAAATCCCATCGTAACTAAAGTAGCACGTTAAATGCTTTGTTTTGTATTTTCTACGTGCTCTATGTGTGTGAATCACTACATGCTTCCGGGCTCTCTCTTCCTCCGACAGGACACAGAATCCATTACATTTGTAATATTACAGCTCTCTTAATAATTAAAATGCTGAGATGTATACTTGATATAATTTTCATGATGATAGGAGTTAAAGCATATAATTAAACATGGGAACACAGTGGCGCAGTGATTGTTCATGCCTCAGGCAAGATGCTTGCTGCGCCGTGTACTACTTTCGATGAAATAATTTATTGCAACAGTACTGTCTCTTTCAAACTTACTAACCCCCAATTCATATGCTTACTTTTCTTTCTCCAAATACCCAATCGCCACACAATCAGCTCTGTAATAGACGTTAAGCCATCTGTAAGCTCAGAACACCGATTTTCCAAAACTTTTAAGGAACATTGAAATATCTTTGTAGTACATGTTAAATTATTCTATCCATCCAGTGTTGCGCCATTCCCAGGAAGAATACAGCGTGAGGCAAGAACAATCCGTGAATACCAGCTTATTTATTAACAATATAGATTATTTAAATTAAATTAAAGTTTTATTTTGCTGCATTTCATCATAAAAATGATATTGTCATCATATATAAATATGCGATTTATAAAGTTGCTCAGGTTGTGTAATATTATAACTGTATCACAAGTTTACAGTCAGGTAATTGTACTTATAAGTACAAACAGTTCTACAAAGAGCACTTGATGGACTGATTGAGTACGTTTATAGTTCTTGGGGTGAAATTTTTTCTGAACTGCGAGTCCGTACAGGAAAGGCTCTGCAGCGTTTGCCATATGAGGCAGTTCAACAACAACAACAACATTTATTTATATAGCACATTTTCATACAAACAGTAGCTCAAAGTGCTTTACATATTAAAGAATAGAAAAATGAAAGACACAATTATAAAACAAAATAAATCAGCATTAACATCGAATAAGAGTAAGGTTCAATGGCCAGGGGGGACAGAAAAAACAAAAAAACTCCAGACGGCTGGAGAAAAAATAAAATCTGTAGGGATTCCAGACCATGAGACCGCCCAGTCCCCTCTGGGCATTCTACCTAACATAAATGAAACAGTTCTCTTTGGATTTAGGATTCTCACGGAACGGCTTGATGATGATGATGGTCACGTAGACTTCTGCCTTTTAATCTGTCCATCATTGTTGGAGCATCATGAAGCTTTGAGTAGGTGGAGGTGGCGCAGGCCACCACCACAAAGAAACCGGAAAAAGAAACAGAAAAGAGAGTAGGGGTCAGTACCGATTTTAGAGACACCATGAATAGTTATTTTGAGGAAATTGAACATATAGAGTATCAGGATTAAGTTAAATTAAGATTAAAATGAAGTTATAAAAAGGCCATGTTAAAGTAATGTGTTTTCAGCAGTGTTTTAAAGTGCTCTACTGTATCAGCCTGGCGAATTCCTATTGGCAGGCTATTCCAGATTTTAGGTGCATAACAGCAGAAGGCCGCCTCACCACTTCTTTTAAGTGTTGTTCTTGGAATTCTAAGAAGACACTTATTTGAGGATCTGAGGTTACAATTTGGAATATAAGGTGTCAGACATTCCGATATATACGATGGGGCGAGATTATTTAAGGCTTTATAAACCATAAGCAGAATTTTTTTTTTTTTTATTTATTAATTTTATTACAATCAATACATAGCAATCAAGTTTTTACAAAAAAAAAAGAATTATGCTAAGAACAGATCGATCCCCACCCTTGAGAGAGAGAGCAAGCCAAACGGTGTAAAATTTAAGGCTTTTAAAAATACCTAAATCAACAAATTCTCTGTGCTTTATAAAATCATTTCAAAATATTACTGATCCTGCCATGTTTTGAAAAAAGTCTGCGCAGATCCTCTAACTGAGTATTTGATTTTTTCCAATTTAAAATAATATAACACATCAGTTTCCCACTGACTTAAAAGAGGAGAGTTTGGGTTCTTCCAGTTTATCAGAATAAGTCTGCGTGCCAAAAGTGTAGTGAATGCAATCACAATTTGTTTGTCTTTCTCCACTTTAAGACCCTCTGGAAGAACCCCAAACACAGCTGTTAATGGGTTAGGAGGGATTGTGAGTCCAAGACTGTCTGAGAGGTAATTAAAAATTTTTGTCCAGAATAATGTTAATTTGGTGCAGGCCCAGAACATGTGACCTAGTGAGGCTGGGGCTTGGTTGCAACGCTCGCAGGTTGGATCATGCCCTGGAAACATTTTGGAGAGTTTTAGTCGAGACAGATGTGCTCGATATATAATTTTGAGTTGTATAATTGTATGCTTTGCATATGGAGCTTGAGTGAATTCTCTGCATTGCTACTTTCCACTCCTTTTCTGATATATTAATTGAGAGGTCATTTTCCCAGTGTCCTCTTGGATCTTTGAAAGGAAGGGATTGTAAAAGGATTTTATATATTGTAGAGATGGAGTCTAACTCCTTGAAATTGAGCAATAATTTTTCCAGCGTGGATGAGGGTGCAAGATGAGGAAAATCTGGAAGGTTCTGTTTAACAAAGTTCCTGATTTGAAGATAGTGAAAGAAATTTGTAGCTGGAATGTTAAATTTGGAATGTAATTGTTCATAGGATGCAAAGACGTTGTCTATATAAAGATCTCTAAGCAAGTTAATTCCAAATTTTTCCAGATATTAAAACTGCATATGTTTGTGAGGGTTGAAAGAGGTGGTTCTTTTGCAGGGGTGCCACAGAAAGAAGCTTCTCCGTCTTAAAATGCTTTCTACATTGGTTCCAGATTCTAAGTGAGTGGAGCACAATTGGGTTATTAGTGTATTGCCGATAACGTGTGTTTATTGGAGCACAAAGCAAGGAATACAAAGAAGTACTGCAGGATTTTACTTCTATTGCGGTCCATGCCTGTGTATGTTCTTCTATTTGTGTCCAGGTTCTTATCGACTGTATATTTGCGCCCAGTAATAAAACTGGAAGTTAGGTAGAGCCATGCCACCTTCTGCCTTTTGTCTTTGTAGGGTCGCTCTTTTGATGCGTGGATGTTTAGAATTCCAAATAAATGAGGTTATTGTTGAATCTAATTGCTTAAAGAACGATTTATTAATGTATATTGGTATGTTTTGAAATAAAAAGGAGCTTAGGAAGAATATTCATCTTAACAGTGTTAATTCTTCCAGCTAGTGTGAGATGAAGGGTTGACCATCTATGCAAGTCTTGTTTAATTTTTTCCATGCAGACACGAAATTTTGTTGATAAAGAGCTTTATGTTTACTTGTGATGTTTACCCCGAGGTATTTAAACTGTTCTGCAATGATAAAAGGAAGGGTGTCTAATCTAATATTATATGCTTGAATTCACGGAAAGAGTACACTTTTATTCAGATTAATTCTGAGACCAGAGAGCTTTTGAAATTCTGTGAGTGCTGCTAAGACTGCAGGCACAGAATTTTCTGGGTCCGATATATACAGTACCATGTCATCTGCATATAATGAGATTTTCTGTTCCAGTCCTTCTCTGCTAATCCCCTTTATCTGATCAGTATTTCGACAATGTATTGCCAGTGGTTCAATGGCAATTGCAAACAGCAGTGGTGACAAAGGGCATCCTTGTCTTGTGCCACGTTCTAGTTTAAAGTAGTCTGAGCAAATGTTATTGATGCAAACTGAAGCTTCTGGGTTAGTATACAGTAATTTAATCCATGCACAAATGTTCGGGCCAAACCCAAACTTCTCCAAAATAGTAAAAGGTATTTCCATTCAATCATGTCGAATGCTTTTTCTGCATCCAATGATAATAATATTTCTGGGGTGTTTGATTTAGTTGGTGAGTATATTACATTAAACAGGCGTCGAAGATTTGAAGATAAGTGTCGGCCCCTAATAAATCCAGTTTGGTCTTGTGATATTACTGAGGGGAGCACTTTCTCCATCCTTCTAGCTATGATTTTAGAGAGTATTTTAACGTCGTTATTCAGAAGTGAAATTGGTCTGTATGATGCACATTGTAATAAGTCCTTATTTTGTTTTGGAAGACAGTGATTAGTGCTTGGCGAAAGGTTTGTGGAAGAGATTGGTTATCTCTGGCTTCTGTAAATGTTGCTAATAGGAGGGAGCTAGCTGAGCGGAGAATTTCTTGTAAAACTCTGCAGGGTAGCCGTCAGGGCCTGCTGCTTTTCCACCTTGGAGTGACTTTATAGCATCCAGTAATTCTGATAATGACAGAGGTTTATCGAGCTCCTCCACACTAATAGCGTCAATTTGTGGTATCTGTAATTTATCCAGAAATGCATTAGATTGTATATTGTCTTCTTTAAACTCAGTAGTATATAGGGATTTATAGTAGTCTCTAAAAGTGTACATTATATTTTTGTGTTCGATGATTTTATCTCCGTTCGTGTTAGTAATTACGAGATTGCGTTGTACATCTTGCTTGTGAATTTGTTGCGCTAAAAGCTTATTAGCTTTCTCTCCATGTTCATAATAATGATGTCTGGATTTGTAAATTAGTTGTTCGGTTTCTTTAGTTGTCAAGAGGTTTAATTCTGAATGTAGAGCCTGCCTCCTCTTATGTAGAGTCTCGCTTGGTAGTCTGGCATGTTCTTCATCTATTTTAGTAATTTCGCTTTTATCTCTGCTACTTTCTTCGCTTCGGATTTATTTCTGTGGGAAAGATATGAGATAATCTGTCCTCTTAAGAAGGCCTTAAGAGTTTCCCAGAGTATTCCTGCAGAGATCTCAGGGGATGTATTTGTCTCTAGAAAGAATTCAATTTGTTTGGATATAAATTCAGTACAATTCTCGTCAGCTAATAGAAGCGGATTGAGACGCCATCTGCGGGGTGAGTGTATGGGGCTTAGTAATTTCAGCTCCAAGATCATCGGAGCATGGTCTGAAATAACAATAGCATCGTATTTACAAGATTTAATCTTAGGCAAGAAGTTATTATCTATAAAGAAGTAATCAATCCTTGAGTAGCAATGATGTACTGGTGAGTAGAAAGAATATGTTCTTGAATTTGGGTTTAAAACCTCCAGGGATCTGATAAGTTGTGATCAGTTATAAACTTTGTAATTATCTTTGCGGTGTTAGTTGCCGTTCCCCCTGTGGAGGAAGTCTTATCTAAAAGTGGATTTAGAACACAATTAAAGCCCCCAGCCATTATAAGTTTATGAGTGTTCAGATTGGGAATGGATGCAAATAAATTTTGTATAAATTCCTTATCATCAACATTAGGTGCATAAACATTTATCAAAATCATTTTACAGTTAGATAAGTCTCCCATGACCATCACATATCTCCCTTCAGGATCCAATACTACATCTGATGCTACAAATGGTACTGTTCTATGTATGAGAATTCCCACCCCTCTAGTTTTCTTTGTAAAACTAGAATGGAACATTTGGCCAGTCCAGTCTTTTGCAGCGGAACTGATCCTTACTTAGTAAGTGGGTTTCCTGTAAAAATACTATTTTAGCATTTAGACCTGTTAGGTGAGAAAGTACTTTCTTTCTCTTTAATTCGTGATTCAGGCCTTTAACATTCCAGCTTACGAAGTTAACTGTCCCATCATGGAGACACTGATTCTGAGTTTTTGGTGTCATATTATAGTCTTAACTGGAAGTGAAATAGTTTAGGTCTTAATTTCCTATTCCCCCAAGAGTTGTTGCCATGCAGCTTATTATTACGTTGATAGTTATAATTATAAAGATTGAGATGATAGATTAGATATAGATCAAGCCTGCTCTCTTTCTCTTCATAAGCAGAATTTTAAAGTCAATCCTGAATGACACAGGTAACCAGTGTAGTGACATTAAAACTGGAGAAATGTGTTCGGATTTTCTTTTCCTAGTTAGGATTCTAGCAGCTGCATTCTGCACTAGTTGCAAATGATTTATGTCTTTTTTGGGTAGTCCTGAGAGGAGTGCATTACAGTAATCTAGTCGACTGAAAACAAACGCGTGAACTAATTTCTCAGCATCTTTCAGTGATATAAGCGGTCTAACTTTACTTATGTTTCTTAAGTGAAAAAATGCTGTCCTAATGATCTGATTAATATGTGATTTAAAATTCAGATTACAGTCAACAATCACCCCTAAGCTTTTTACCTCCGTCTTGACTTTTAATCCTAATGTATCCAGTTTATTTCTAATAGCCTCATTGTATCCATTATTGCTGATCACTAAGATTTCAGTTTTCTCTTTATTTAACTTGAGAAAATTACTATTCATCCATTCTGAGATACAAGTCAGACATTCTGTTAGTGAATCAATAGAATCAGGGTCATCAGGAGCTATTGATAAGTACAGCTGTGTGTCATCAGCATAGCTGTTGTAGCTCACGTTGTGCCCTGAGATAATCTGACCTAATGGAAGCATGTAGATTGAGAATAACAGCAGACCCAGGATAGAGCCTTGTGGAACACCATATCGGATATCATGTGTCTTCGAGTTGTAATTCCCACAACTAACAAAAAATTTTCTCCCTGTCAGGTAGGATTGAAACCAATTTAAGACACTGCCAGAGAGGCCCACCCACTGACTAAGGCGATTTCTAAGAATGTTGTGATCAATGGTGTCAAATGCAGCACTATGGCAGCATGGCTGAGGCAGCGTGTGCTTAATACTGTATACCGATAATTCTCTTTCCGATCAGCTGCTGTACAGCTATGATTCCCCACTCAGATACAGTGATATAAATACTCCGAATGGTGCAACGAGAGTAATATGGAAAAAGATGATCTGCTGTGGCAAACCCTAACGGAAGCAGCTGAAAGAAGAAGAAGTTGCAGTGAGAGTAACAATGCTAAAGCAGCTATTGTATTTAGAGTAGTTTGACCATTCTGTGGACCATTATATTGTTACAGATGCATTAAACTAATAAACAATATGCGGTTAATTTCAGTGTATTTATAAAGCCACGTCAGGGATGCAGGTCTAAAAAAGAAAGGAAAAGTACACTGGAACAGTAGCACTGCTTTGACACTGGGTGCCTCCAGTAGGTAAAACCGAGGGGTATGAGCTACCGTGAAAATGTGCGTGGCTTTATGCCAAGTTTAGATTTTATACATCGTGATTTGAATGTGGAAACGTTCTTATGCAACATTTTTGTGCATATGCACCGTTTATACATGAGGCCCAGGTGTTACATTTATAGTCTGAGGTGTACAGAGTAAAGAGAAAAGAAAACAGGACTGTTGCTTGTGGTGCTCCAGTGTTACAACCGTATCAGAAACACAGTCATTGAGGATCACAAACTGCGGTCTTCCTGACAGATAGTCCAATATCTAGGACACCATAGGCATATGTCTGTGCTTACTGCTAAACAGGTATGGCTGGATGGTATTGAAGACACTGAAGAAATCAAAAAAACAAAATCCTTATAGTGCTGCCAGCTTTGTCAAGGTGAGAATAAGCCTTGTGTAGCAGATACATAATTGCATGCTTCACTCCAATTGTTTTATGTAAGGCAAACTGCAGTGGGTCCAGGTGGTCTACCACTTGAGGACTCATATAGTTCAGGACCAGTCTCTCAAAGGTCTTCATGATGTGAGGTGTAAGTGTCACTGGTCTGTAGTCATTAGATGATGAGGTGCCTGCCTTCTTTGGGACAGGAACAATTTGGGATACTTTCCACAGCATTGGTACTTTCTGAAGCCTTAGTGATAGACTGAAGAGGTGGCAGAGGACACCACAAAGTTGGTTAGTGCTGGCCTTTAGAACCCGAGGACTGTCTCCATCTGGCCTTCTCCTGTGTGTAGCTTCTCCTTACTTGGTCTTTAGTTATGGTTAGCCCGTGCTGATGGTCAGAAGTGGATTCTTCACTGGCTGTACCAGTTGATCTGGAAAGAGTTGTTGATGTAGTAGGGCTGGTGTGGGAAGTCATTGGAAGAAGTTGGCAATGGGAGAGAAACAGTCTATTAAAAAAATTGCTTCAGGGTGTGACCTTTGTCCACACCCCCATCTAGCACCTGAGCCCTGGATTGCTGAGTCCAATAATTACACCCAGTCCATTACAGACACTGTTCATGTTAGTCTGAGTGAAATTGTTTTCTATTTTAGGTTTGTAAGCTAAGCTTTTAATTTTATTTTTCACTCAGCTTTTTCTTTAGCACATGCTGTACATCCTTCAGAACCTCTTTGTCTCTGGGTTTGAATGCTCTCTTTTTCTCATTTAGGAGACGTTTTAGCTCCTTACTAAGTGAAGCCTTTGATAAATTTTATAAAGTTAGAGAAGGAAGAAGATGTCATAACATCCACCTTTCTTCCATCCAGAGCATTAAATACTTCAGCTGCCATAAGTATGGAGAAAAGGGGTATTCCTAGCTAGTCTTGTCCAACCCAAAAAACAAGAGCAGTTAAAAAGTAACCCTCAAGTTAACAGAAGTGCACAAATTCTACTAACTGTTGGCCCGTGAGCTAGAATACACATGCCAGAGAGATTTAAATGCTTTGCTAGGAAAGATCTGTAGGCAATGTCAGGCAAAGCACTAGCTGCAACACTGGATAACCTGCAGGCTAAAGCGAAGAGTTTTGTCATTTGGATTATTAAGACTTGTGTGCTACGGCAAGTCAAATTAGCAATAGACATACAATATCTGAAAAGGAATTTCATATATCCTAAAATGCAGTTCACTTTTTCAGATGTCTGAAACCCATTTCATGAAATAAAATTGCTTGTATGTTAAGATATCCACAAATTTGTGGGAGATATTTTAAATACATGTTCAGAAACCTTAAAATAAATTGTGCATTTTAAGGAATTTCAAACACATCTGAGATATTTTTATATGGAAAATTGCTGTTTTTTCATTAGGAAAATGTATTTAAATTGTACTTAAAAGATTAAATGCATTTAATACATTTTAAAATAACAAGAAATTCATTTTCAGACCTCTGGCAATGCATTTTAGATGTCTTTAATTGTATTTTAGATAGCTCAAAATGATATTCAGATATGATGGAATATATTCATAGCTTGAAATCAAATTTGATATATCTTGAAATACATTATAAATTACATGAAATGGATGAGAACTCCTCTTTAATAAATTAGGAAATGAATTTGAGATATCTAAAAATTTCCTGCTGGGGATATTACCACTTACCAAGCAAGTGAAAGTTCACTTAATAGCAGGGATTTGCAGAGTGAGGGTGAACACAACTTTGCCAGCACTCTTCAAACCAAAGAAGCGTCCTTCTTACTACACTAAAACATTTTGTTCAGGAGGATTAGTTAGGTCTGTTCCTATTTGAAAGGGAGAGCATTCAGTCCAGAATGGCAATACAAATACAGTAGTTGCACTATAGATAGGCATAAGTGGTCTTTACTATGCAGTGATGTTTGCAGCACAGCATTGAACATTAATAATAAAAAGAGTTGTAGAGGTGTTAAGTGTGGTCTTAACAAATGTGTAAATATAAATTCTTTAGAATCAAAATATTTACACAATTATAATAACACATGCATAATTTTACCACCATCTTTATATACAATACACTACTGTGACTGTTCGTCTGTCTGTCTAGGATTTTAAATCACCTGTAGCTCGCAAATCGTTTGACCTACTGACCTGAAATTTGGTACACATTGTGATGGATGGCCGGCCATTTATCCCGGCCAATACCCCCAAGCCGCCAGGTGGAGCCCACCTTGCAGCGTGGAGGTCCCTAGAAGACCAGCAGGGCATCATGGACAATGGAGTTTTATGCAAAGCCCTGCTGGATGCCGTGGGGGCCACAGGAGGGAGCTGCAGGGAGGACTGAGGGCTTCTTCGTGCCCTGTGACCCGGAGGTTCGTCACAGGAAGAGCGACGGACTTCCGGGTTGAAGAAAGGGACTATACTCCTGACCCGGAAGTGTTTCTGCCCAATAGTCCACAAGTCCTTATTCCTTCCGGGTCAGGGTAAATAGTCCCTTTCTTGTCAGGAGACCCCCGTTTTATTTTCGGGATCTCCTGCTTAATCTGGGGCTTGTCCACAGTCTGAGTCTCTCTACTAGATGAAGAGAGACCCTTTACTGTCTGCACCCCTTTACTTTTGCAAATTACCGGCGGCGGCGTCTTCAGGGCTGCCTCGCTCCGGGAGTCAGCACTGTCTAGCTGCCCCGGATCGATTAGCCCTTCCGCCAACCACTCGGTTAACGACCGACCTCTCTTGTAGGGTATGCCGTGTATTGGCACCCGCTACTTAATAAGCGGGCCGGATCACACGCGTCCCTCTATTATATACGATACGGGTCTCGCTTACCTGTATCGCCGCATCATTCATTACGGGAGGCTCCTCACCAAATCGCCGCACGTAGGCCCTCACCTTCTCCAACGGCTCTCTGGCTGCCGCTCCCAAATCCCCGACGATCTTTTCAATGGTCGTCAGGACCTGCAAGACACTCGCTACGGGCTCGATTAGTTTTTCGAGCTCCCGTAAGTTTATATAATTATTCATTTCGACCGGCAGAACACTCACTTCCTTGTTCGTGTTACCTGCCGACCGGGAGCCAATGAGCACGCCGCTTCAGGCACGTGCTCTGACGGGTCTCGCGGAGGCTTCTGGGACTTGGAGTTCTCAGAGGGTCGAGTTGCCTTCTTCGGCGAACTGCGGTCTGTCTTTAATATTTTTTCGACATCCCGATCAGCTACTTCCCGACCCTCCTTACCTTCTTGTGGGTTGAGCGATGCCTCGCTCGCCTCCCCCTCCCCGGAAAGACCAAGTCCGTTCCTTCGGGCTCGAAGGCGCAAACAGCAGGAAGCAGAGCTCCTCCTTCCCAGAATGCACCGGGTTTGCTACCGTGTCCTCGTCGGCTGCCATCATGCGGAAGTCGATTTCTAGGTGCTCTGGCTTCGACAGGAGAAGGCCGTCGTCTTCGGGGCAGTCTCCTTTTCCCCTCGGAGCCTCCAGGTGGTCATCTCCAAGGTACATGCATGGGACAAGGTGAGAAACAATAAAAGGATTTTTAATTTCGTTCCCTGGCACGTACCTTAGAGGGATCGTTGCTTCCTGGAGGTTTCTCCGGACTTGTAAGGCCTCTCCTTAACTCCTCCCGAGCGTTGGCCACTGCACCTACGGCACTCCCGCTGGCGTTGTCGCTTTGCTTGCCCTTCTTCTTTCCCATTTTGGACTCGGTTTTTTCGGGTTTTGGCGATGCTGTGGTGATTCCTGATTCCGTAGTCTTCTCGGGGTTCGTTATCCACAGAAATATTTGTTTCAGGTCCTCTGCAACTGACGCTTGAGTATCCTGCTGGCTACGCCACTGTGAACGATAGGGGGCGCTCTCGCTCCCTTGAACCCCTGTCCACGACTCCAGACACCAGGTAAAAGTCCTCAAGTTGACTTTATTTTGTCGCCACAGTGCACAAAGCACACTCTCCACCACAATACTCATTAAATTACAATAAACCACAATAATAATCAATCCTCCAGCTCCCAGACGCGTTGCCACCCTTCCACCCACGTACCGCGGGGGCTGCGTGCACACAGCCCCACGGGGTAAAGGAACCCCATGGACCGCCAGGGGTCCGCAGGAGGGCCGTTATTCCCTGATGCGGGCAGGCGGCGTGCACAGGAGGAGTGCAGCGGGCTCCCACGACCGCGCCCGTTGCTGGAGGCGCCGGGACGGCATGGCGTCCAGAGAGGCCATGCCGAGGACGTTTCCTCGGTTAGACGGGACCTGGGAGGTGAGTTCCTTGCCTATCGGCAGCCGGCCCCTGGGGAATGGGCGTGTGTTTTGTTTTCCAGGCAGGGACCTCCCGGATCCGCGTCAGTGGCGGGCGCATGCTGGTCTGCGGGGCTCCGGTAGGACGGCGACAGCCGCGAGGACTGTGGAGGAAGAGACGCTGCAGCTCGAAAGGTGCCGGCAACAACAAGGCTGCCGGCAAGCACGTCGCCACCGCTGCAGAAGGGGAGCCAAGATGGCCGCGGACCAGAAGTCCCTCCCCCTGACAGGCACGCGATTGGACGGTGTGTCTTGTGTGCCCACCGATGACTGCAGAGAGGCGGGACCAAGGAATGTCCATCACGGGCAGGGGGGAGACCCGATTGGGCCGGAGGAAAAGGCCCACAGGAAGTGGCCGGCGTTGGAGGCTGACAGACAGGTAGGCTCCGTGTCGGTTAACTTCCTGTCCTTGCCGGCTGCTCTGGCGGAGCTCGAGGTGTCCCTTCAGCCCGCAGAGCAGCGTGTGTTACAGATGCTATGTGCCCTCCGGGCTGAGGTGCTGGAACTGGAGAGGAAGGTGCTCGCGGCGCTGAGAGCGTTCGATCAACAGCGGACGGGCGCGGCGCTGGAATCTCCAGCGGAGAGGTGCGGCGGAGACGGTGAGTACAGCCGACTCCGTACAGCATGCGGGAGGGTCTGTTGAAAAAGGCTGTGATGATAACGATCAGTTCCGAGTAAGCAGCCCTCCGACAGGAGGTGCGGCGCCGTGGGCTGTATGCGCGGCGAGGGGGGAGTCCGAGAGGACGCAGAATTGACACGGGCTGCAAAGTGCCCCGGGTCCTAGCGCCCTCCGCCCCGAGTCGGCTGCGGTCTCACGCCGCACTATAGGGACGCAGACGGGACAGAGGCGCCTTCTTTTCCATAAGGAGTCTCAAAACGTCATGGCGTCCCAGAGTGAACGGAGGAATAAGAGGCTGGGTGCCGATTCCTCCGATATGTTGGGACGCGGTGCTGGGTGCACGCGTCCGGGTGCTGGCCGCCCTCTGCGGGGGGCGAGGGAATCCCTGAGGCCGGCGGAGAGAGCGCAGGCGGTGCCGACGTTTCCATCATTGAGAGGGACACGGAAGCCGCGGAGAGGGTGCCGAACAGGCAAGTGCCGGGGTGCCGATTGGAGGGGGGAACGCTGCCCGTGTGTGGTACAGGAAAGGTGCTTTGGCAGCGGTTCTGCCCCTGTCTTCTCTTTTGTAGGGACAGACCCCGGGCGAGCCGTAGGAACTCCTTCGTTGGGGACCTGCCCTCGGATGTCAGACCGTCTGCGGAAGGATCTCTCTGCTGGTGTGCGAATGCTGCCACGGCTGGAGGAGGCTGCAGGGGAGCGAGTGACTCCGACCAAAGGGGCGCGGAGGCCTCGGAGGGGGTGCCGATCGAGGAGGCCCCGGGGTGCCGGTAAGAGGGGGGAGCACAACCTGTGCAAGGCGCAGGGGAGCACCAAATGGTGGTGCTCAGGCCGTGTCTCCGCCCCTGACCCTGCTAGGAGTGCGGGGCCGGACCCCGGCTATCCTCAAGTAGGACCCGTTTCGGGACTCTGCTGCCCTCGCGGGACGGGTCGCTCTTTCCCACGGGTGGTCTTCGCTGGCTGTGGGGCACTGTCAGGGATGCCAGGGGCCATGACCCGGCCGGGACGCCAGGAGGGACCGGAAGAGGGTCAGAGCCCTGCCTGGATCACGTGGGGTTTGCCTTCCGGGTTGCTTTGGGGGCCACAGGTCAAGGGCATGGAAGCCTTTCCCTGTAGGGGCCCGTGGTCACCGCCAGGAAGATTTATGACGGCGCCCGGAGAGCAGCCGGCACTTCCGCCACGCTGGGGCGTGGCCAGAAGAAGATTGCCGGGAACACCTGGGGCTCATCCGGGTCCTCTATAAAAGGGGCCGTCTCCATTCATTCGGAGCTAGAGTCGGGTGGAAGGAGGACGAAGCAGAAGAGAGTGGAGGCGGCCCGAAGAAAGGCATTGTGGCCAGGACTTTGTGTTGGGGTTTGTTTGTGCACGTGGTTAGGTCTGAGTGACCATTGAACTGGGTCTTTGTGACCGTAATTATATTTGTAAATAGTGTAAATAAACATGTGGTGGTTCTTAAACAAGATGTCCGCCTGTCTGTGCCTGGGTGGCGTTCACAACATATACTACGTAACGTCTACTATCTGCTTTCGGGGGGATGATTGACCTGCAAGGTTATTCCTCTTTTTATTTTATTTTATTGTAAAATCAACTCTCGGCAGCACCCAGCAGGGTGGCTGTGCAGCGCATGCGTACAGGCGCCATTCTCATCCCTACCACCTTTGCCATCACTTGCCCTCCCTGTTCATATCTTAAATTATTCTTTAGGCAGATTGAAGACTTAAGTGCCAGCTTAAGTGAAAAAAAGAAAACGTACTAAGTAATTGCAACACAAACACTGATAATCAGTTTTAACATGTAAAGATGCAGACGAAGGAAGAGAAGAAATGGGCCACTAGGGTGGAGTAAAGAATTGCTGCTCAGGAAGCAGCAAGCGCATCAATCTCTAAGCAAGTGAATGCTAAATGTACACAAAAAGATTATGAAACTATGAATGCTCAAGTCAAGTATATTCACTGCACGATAACCATTACTGGTATTTTAAGTGACATCTATTATATACTGCGGTGGGCTGGCATCCTGCCCGGGGTTTGTTCCTGCCTTGTGCCCTGTTTTGGCTGGGATTGGCTCCAGCAGACCCCCATGATTCTGTAGTTAGGATATAGCGGGTTGGATAATGGATGGATGGATCTATTATATAATTCAATTCACTGAGCATAAAAAAAAACTTTGAAAAAGTAAAACAATCCAGTAACAAAATAAATTTGGCAAAAACTGTATACGTGTAACAAAAAGCCATTGACCAGGAGCAGTTAACAATCTTCTGTCATCCTGCCCGACCCCCATTCCACCTAGTGGCCAGAAGGTCTCTGATCCTCTTGTCAGCTTCTCTAAGTAGAGACAGGCATCACTAGAACACGGGTGTCCATTGAACTCTGGTCCTGGAGTGCTACTGTGGCTGCAAGTTTCATTCTCTTTTACCAATATGCTACTAATAAACTTTTTTTGCCTTATTTGTCATTGTCTTGCTCCTTAAGACTCAGACCCCTTCATTTTTTGTTTTTCTTAATTAGCACACAAACAAAATGAACCAGCACTTGACCTGCTAACCTGTGTCCATCATGCAATATCTAAAAGTAAAGAAAGGTGAAGGTTTCAGTAATTTTCATCTGCTCAGGGCAGCAAAACATTTTGACAATGATCTTAAAAAAGAAAATCAAAAGTTCTGGAAATGTCTGCTGTTGCAGAATTAGAGCACCAACAAGCCATGGAATTAAATAATGGGTTTAATTAATAGTCAGAATTGACTTCAAATTAGAAACATGTTAAAGTGAAACTGGTTAGAGCTTGAGGCCCCAAATGAGGTTGTCTCTATTCAGATCTCATTTCTGTTTGGCTGCCACTTAAGGGAAAAAGAAACAATTCAGAGGGCTGAGTCTTAAAAAAAGACAGCAATTAAAATGAAGGGAAAAAAGTTAATCAACAGCAGAAATTGGCCTACGATGAAGAAAGTGGCATGAAGGAAAACCTGCAGCCATGGTAGCCCTCCAGGAAAAGTGTTGGTTGGTACTGATGTGCCCTGATAAATATATGAGCAGGGTCATGGTCTGCAGAAACCATGAGAGATTAGAGCAGGTACAAAAGGTGCATTGTTAGTCTGTGAAGAGCGCAGCTCAGGTGGCAATTGACCATATCTGGCAAGGTTCATAAAAACATGGGGAGAAACCATCCAGAAGTTAGAAGCCATCTAAATGCCTCCAATGCTCTGCAGAACTGGATGTATAGTCATCACAATTCCTCAATGAAGAACTGGATGACGACTGTACTGTTCCAGTGGCTTCTCTATGTTGTGAGTGGATGCTACATTTTAAAGTAACTAAAATATATATTGTGATGCAGGAGCTGCTGTCTTGCACCCAAAAGACAAGGCTGAGTCTAAGGACTTCAGGAAAACTAGCTTTATTCAACTCGAAACAGGAACAGCAAGGTTATTTATTGAATCGGGAGCTACCACTCTACCACATACAAACAAAGCAAATGGGCAAGCCTGGGGCCAGGTCAGTGGCCAAGTTACAGTGGTCCCCACATCACCCATTGGGCGACAGACGCGTTGAGTGAAGAGGCAGTGAGCTTGCAGTTGCCTCTGTGGCTCTGTGATCCTGTGAGGTGCTTCTAACCTCCGGGGAACTGTAAACTTACAGTTGCATCGGCAATGAACAAGCAGCCCTCGACAGACATGTCAGTCGCATTTTGGCATGTTGCCCCCTAGGGGACCGTGTCAAAAGAGTTACTCAATCTCACAATATATATCTCTTTTCGTATTGCTCTCATCTGTATATTTCCTCCATGATTACTAAAGGGGTGTGTACAAGGCTCAAGTATGTTCTGCATTCAATAAAACAAATAATCCCAGCAAGCAACAGCCCCATGCTGGAAACAACAGTATAGAACAACATCATTTTATTTAACATAACATTTTAGCATTCAGCAACTATGATTAGATGACATTGAGTTATCAAAGAATATTATTTACCAAACATTATGAAAATGGCATATTGATAACTTGAATGGTAACTTGCATGGTTTAATTAATGTACATAGTCGTCAGTTATTTTACCATGATATTTTTTCCAAGACTCTGTAATCCTCTGTGGCAAACACAGGCTCTGCTTATGTGACACATGTACTTTAAAGTAATGTAAGTTGCCACTAAATCAAATTTTTAAATAATTTTCAGCAGTTACATTTGATTTGTATTTACTGAATTTACTGCATTCACAAAAGCCAACAGTTGTTACAAATCTGTGCCTCTGAGTGAATACACATGTAAACACAGGTATTCTAGATGTACAGTATTCTAGAAACCGTGGTTATTACAACATTGCAGCTGCAAATACCTTTATAATTCACTGTTAGATCACACTCTATTTGGGGTTATACATCTTTTCCATTTTTGTGGGGGTTCTTTTGGCTAATCTGTTTACTCCATACATCTTGAAGATGTGCTACAAAATAGTTAGCTGAAGATTATGTGCATGTGTCTGAGCTGCTCTGCAACAGACTAGTGTCTCACTCAAGGTCAGGTCATTACTTGCACTTCATGGTAGTGACTTAGGCTTCAGTGCTCTGCTGCCATGAAATGGAAAAGTAGTTTTGGAAAACTGTAGGAGCAGCACAGTAATGCAATGGGTAGTGCTGCTGTTTTGTAGATCCAGGTTTCTTATTTCGAATCTCATGCCTGGGGTTTGCACACACTCCCTGTGGTTGCACACAGGAGTATGCGATTAGTGGACTCCTGTAATGGACCAGGACCCTATTTTGTGCAAGTGCTGCTAAAATAGGCTGCGACACTGAACTGGACTGAGCAGATTTAAAAGTGTGAGAAAATGTAATGTTGAATAATCCACTGTGGATGTAAGATGTGTTATTTGGTGTATAAGTTTTATTGGGTGTATAATTCTCATTACAATAAGTAAAACACAGTTATTAAAAATATAGTAATATTCCAAATGTTGTTGTTAAAACCATGTCATGTTTAATATTCAATACCATATGCCACACCCAGTTTAGACGGTTATGTGAATAAAGAGCCCATTATAAAGTTACTCTTATATTGAAGCATCAAAAGTAAACAGGCTCAGTAGCCTTATTTTAGAAAAGCATAATTTTAAAGTAAATTTTGACTGTTATTCATATTGAAAATTACTTTTTCATAATTTTAGAAAATGTATTACTGTCTTTTCCATTGAATTGTTGAAGGGGTTGGTATTCTTCCAGTTGAGTAAGATAAATCAACACGCTAGCAAAGTAAAGCAGGATATCACAATGGACTTATTGTTTGAACAGCCTTATCCTGTCTAGTCTTAACTCCAAATAATGCTGTTAAAGGATATGGAGTAATTGGAAATCCACTATCATCTGACAAATAAGCAAGCATTTTATTCGAACATGGTAAAAAGGCTGGTCCTTGATGGTATCATTCATAGTTAGGATCTTGTCACAAGAAGACTTTCAGTCATTTTAGTCTAGATAAATATTTGTGACCAAATTTTGCACAGGCTGAAGAAGAATCTATGCTGTGAGTGCTTGAATTTCTTTGCTTATTTGTCATTCTAATAAACAGGTCCCTTTCCTGTTATTACTTAAAACTATGTCCACACTACTACATTTTAACTTAAAAATAGCATTTTTAAATGAGAATTATTTTAATTTAAAAATGGCATTTTTAAATGAAAATGATCTCTGCCCTCTGTCACAAAAAGACTCCAGACAGTCAGAAAGGTTTGGGGCAGCCACCCGTATATTATGATCCTAGTAGTTTACAAGACTGAGTTCAAAACAGAACTGAATATGTGGAGGTAAGATGGCGGTTTTAACGGCTGGTGGAGGAAATTATGTCATCTATACCGGAGCTGGAAGTGATGTCATCAGAGGAGCTGGGACCTGGTGGGATATCCCAGGAATGGTCTGCAAGGAACTGAGAGAGACAGTCAGCACATTCTGCCACCCCCGGTCTGATGTAGTATTACACTTACTCAAGCTCCTAATTGCACGTGTGTGACACCACACTAAAACGACTCAAAATGTACATGGAGTAGATGGTCTCCTGCAGTGAGCATTTGTGTATCAACAGAATAAATCTGTGAAGGAATGGTATAATAGCACTGGCCATAGAATTTATTACAAAAGTGTAGTCACTGGTAAATACATTTCCTTTTGTGCATGTATACCGCATTGAAACTGTACAAAACACAACTTAGATGTATACAGGTAAGCAACCCAACAGGCGTCACGGAGGTAACTCTTCTGTTTTAACTATGTTAGAATGCTATTCCTCTGTGTAGGGTGACCAGTCAGGAAGTGAGGCATTGTAATGAGCAGGATCCAATTAGGGAAAGGCCACATAATAAGCACAAGCAAATCAGGGTGCATCTGGAGTGTGGTTTTATCACGTTGCAATGCCAAACTGGCACTTTCAGAACTATACAGCTCTGAAGAGCATTTTCAAAATTCTCCTTTTCTGGGGATATAAAATGCCAGGGTAGTGTGGATGAAAGGCGACAAGAATGAAAAAGTGTGGACATAGCCTGAGATGGTCTAGAGGTGCGCATTTTCAAATTGGTTGATGAAGTCTGGAAATAAAAACAACAGCATGTATTTATACAGCAAATTTTCATAGAAAAGGATTAGATCAAACTGCTTTACAACGAGAAAAAAATGACAATTACAAAAAGAATAAGTACATAATAAATATATATCTAAAATAGACAACACAAATAAACAATTAAAATAAAAATGGAACAGTTTCTAATGGAATTAAGCATAAATTAAACTACTGTTATCTACAGTATAAATTAATGGTTGTAATGGTCAAACTCAAGAGGGCAATGATTTGGTCAGATGGCTGAGGTTTGAAGGGAAAACAAAAACTCCAGCCACAACGATGTTGGAGAAAATAAAACTCTAAGAGTCCCAAGGTCAAAAGAACACTTAAGTGCTTACCCCAGCATTTTACAATACACAAATGTAATAAAGTCATTTATGATGGTGCACCATCATTGAATATTGCAGCAGATCTCATTAGTAGATGGAGTATCCACATCCTTTCTAAAATCAAACACCACTACAGACTACATGGATCAGTGGAAAATAAAATGGAGAACAGTAGATGCTAGTAATGAGAGCAGACCTTTTAAGTACTGCATATGATATTGCAGGATATTTTATAATCAATATAAAACAGTCAAAAATTTATTATTAAAAGGCCTAATTAAAGAAATAGATCTTAAAACGTAGTTTAAATATTCTATCGCATTAGTTTAGTGTACCTCTATCAGTAAAACATTCCAGATTTTTGGTGCATAGAAGGAAAATCCAGCTCACCAGTTCTATTGTGCTTTGTTCTTGGAATGTTGAGCAAACCAGCGTACGATAGAGGATATGCAACTACAATTAGGAATGTAGGGAATTCAGAGACTCCAAAATATAAAAGGGAGCAGGTTTGCCACAAAGTTTATATACATTACCAGTGCCACAATGGAAAAACTGGCGAAATGTGCTCAGATTGTCTTGCTTGGTTGAGATTCTTGCTTCTGGACTTGAAGTATATCTTTCTTAGGTAATCTTGTTAGCAGTGCATTACAATAATCTATTTGGCTAAAAAAATACTGTTACAAGAGATTGAAATCTTGCAAAATTTGGTAATTGAAAGAGCGCGATCCAATATAGTTGATTTGTAATTTGAAATTTATGTCAAAGTCCACAATGAAATCTAGATTATTTAATTTTATCCTAATTTTTAAAGCTGAGTGTTCAAATTTAGTTCAAAGACTCTTGCTTTCTTATGTCATCAATAGCTAAAAGTCAATTTTTTCCTTTTTCAGATTAAAGAAATGAATGCTCATTCTTTCTGCAATCCTATTAGGACATTGGGTCGAAAGCTTGGAGCCTCAGGGTCATCAGATGCTATAAATAAGTAAAGCTGTGTGTCATTTGCATAGCTGTGGTAGTTCCCCTTGTGTTTCAAAATAATCTGGCCTATTGGGAGCATGTAGGTTTTAGGCTGAGAATTATAGCAGGTTAATATTCGATCAATGAAACAAGCCATATGCAATATCATGGATCTCTTATACAAAATTGCCACAACTTACACAGAATGTTCTTCCAGTTATTAAAGACTGAAACTAGTTTAAGGCACCAACAAGACTAATTCATTGATGAATACCTTCATTATTACTAGCTTATAAAGACTGGAGTGCAGATATTAATGGGAAATTAGAGAACCTGAAATTTATTGTATGATTATAGTGCACTGGAGCAACTGAGAGCATCTCTGCCTTAAAAGTTTACCTTCAATTGTTCTATATTTTGAAACCTACCTTCATGGATGCAAAACTTACAAAGCTTAAAAGTTGTTTTTACAGTTTTCATTCCCTTTATATGCAGTGCACACTTATTCCTACCATTTTTTTCTAGTATAGGATAGCAAGTAACTAGAATATGTCATGATATCACTGTCAGACACTGATTTTTTCTAGCAAATGCTGCCTAAAATGCATGTTTTGAGATGCTTGTTTATACCTGTTTGAAAATAGTTAACTACATCTTCAGATGTAGGTAAATAATTCATATACATGTATATTATATATACTGTGTAGTGACCTCTACGGGGTGTAACTATGCCCCAAAACCCTGGACACAATGACACCAGCACAGTCCATTATAAAATAGACTTATTTTTATTAAGTACAATACCTTCACAGATTCACTTCCACAATCAAAATTCCAATTTCAATCCCTATTCTTTCTCCTCTTCTCTATTCCACTCAAGCCAATGTTTTCCTTTTCCTCCACTATTCATTATAGTTTCCCCCTGACTGGAAAAGGGATCAGGGACCATCTTGGTCAGGATGTGCATCCATCCAAGTCGTCTTCCCATAATGGCCTCCACACTAGTTATGACTAGTTATATATATATATATATAACTACAATGTCTGGTGTGGTATATATATATATATATATATATATATATATATATATATATATATATATATATATATATATTGTTTATGTTCAAGATTATGGACACTAACCTACAATGCAGTACATAGATAGACATACAGATTTACAGAACTTTATTATTTGTCCCTAAGAGGAAATTTGGCTTTTTACAGAAGCTCTTTAAATAAATACATTAAATAAATATATTATATATACACACTACAGTCTGAACAAACACCGGAATGACTAAAAAGGAAGAAAAATTAAAAGAGAAAGAAAAGTTCTGACTTGGCAGTCCCTGTTACAGTGAGGCACTATGCAGTAGTATTATTGTTGGTATAAACTAGTCCCCACAGAGTTTTGACACACTTCTTCTGAATAATTTGTTGGCTGAAAGTCCTCATTGTTACCGTGTCACACAGAGGATGTGCAGCATTGTTTATACTGGCACTCAGTTTTGTTTTAATTCCCTCCTTTGCTCTGACCCAGGGAGTTCAGAGTGCACCCCAAAACTGAGTTTGCCCTTTTAATTAGCTTGGTAATTTGGTAGGCCTCACGTGAAGAGATGTTGCCAGCCCAGCACACTACTGTGTAGAAAATCATATCACGGAGTTGTAGAAGATTTGATGAAGATGTTATTACCCACATTAAAGGAACACAATCTCATTAAGAAAAAAGAGCTAGTTCTGCTCTTTTTCATACAGCTCCTCTGTGTTACTAGACCAGTCCAACCTGTCATTAATGTGAACCCCCAGGTACTTGTAGGAGTGGACCAGCTCTACATCTACTCCATGTATAGTGACCAGACCCAGAAGCTATTTAATGTGGTGAAAGTCAATAACCAGTTCCTTGGTACTCCTGATGTTAAAGATGCAGAAAATTCTCTTTGCACCAAGAAACAGAGTTCTCCACCTTACTCCTATTCTCTTTCTCATTCCCTTTATCAATACACCCCATAAATGCAGAATCATCTGAGAATTTCTGCAAGCGACATGACCTTGTGTTATATTTATTGTCTGAGCAGTACAGAGTAAAGAGAAAAGGAAACAGGACTGTTCCTTGTGGTGTTTCAGTGTTGCTCATATTCATATCAGAAATGTAGTACTTGAGTCTCACAAACTGCGGTCTGCCTGACTGATAGTCCATTATTCAGGACACCATAGGCTCATCCACCTGCATATCACTGGGCTTACTTATTCACGGGGCTGGCTGGGTGGTATTGAAGGCACAGGAGAAATCAAAAAACATAATCCTTACAGTGCTGCCAGCTTTGTCAAGGTCAGAATAATCCTTGTGTAGCAGATAGATAATTGCATCCTTCACTCCAATTGTTGTATTGTATGTAGAACAAACTTCAGTGGTTCTAGGTGTTGTACCACAAGAGGACTCATATAGTCAAGGACCAGTCTCTCAAAGGTCTTCAAGATGTGAGACATAAGCGCCACTGGTCTGTAGTCATTGGGTGAAGAGGCGCCTGACTTCTGTAGAACAGGAACAATGCAGGATATTTTCCACAGCAGCCATACTTTCTGAAGCCTCAGAGACAGACTGAACAGCAGAGGAAAGTTGGTCAGCACAGACCTTAAGAACTGAAGGACAGACTTTTCTTGTATGTAGCCTCCTAAGCTGTCTCATTGTACATTGTAAAAATATCCAAGAAGGAGTGTAGAGGCTTAGTTTTTCTGTGGTAGGTGAAGACTGGAGCTTTATTTTTCTTCTTTTCATCATCATTTGGCCTGTTCTTACTCTTAGCGTGATGAAGCTTGTTTATATTATCACTGTTAGGTGCTTTTAAAGTGTAATTACTAACAATATCAAACATTTAATAAACATTTAACATACTGACTGAAATGGATTTTTACCAACTTTTTTTTCTCATCATTATCTAAACATGAAAATTCAAGTCATGGATCATAAGCCAGATATTACATGACTTAATAATTTGAACCAAAGAAAACTGCATTTGACTCTCTTTCCTGTGCAAACTCCCCTTCACCAAGAGCAATCCCTGTATTCATGTCCCTGCAGAATTTCTCTAAATTACAGTCATCTACTTTTGCATAATGAGCACATTAGTCAGACCCCTAAAGCTAATGCTTGTATGTAAGTTGTCATCTATTGCATTTGTAGGGTTTTTGTTTGAATAATGCAAAGTAAAATGAAACTAGACTTTCAAAGGAAGAAGCAAATGAATTAGGTTGTTAAAAACAAGCATCGAGTTGAAGATGTGCTGGTTTACCATGTGTAGGGATTTCTGACATGAGAGGTATGCTATATAAACTATTTTGGGCTCAGTTACAAAAGAAAACTAACATACTGTCTATATAGCAAGACCAAAATATTGAGGGGAACACATTAATTCCATTTAGATGAACTGCTAAGTAAGCAGATTCTTAATTCAAAGAAAACGGACAAATGTGCCATTTTAAAGCCACACAACTTACCAATAATTTAGCAGGTCTGTAAACCTGATGGACAATCTCGCAATCAGGAGAGAACTCTGTTTCAGACTGAAAGAAGCCAGGGACTTTTTAGTCTATTTTGTGAAGTTGGCACCTCCCTTTAGAATTTCTACTCTGCCCATCACTAGAACAAAGCAGTACAGAAGATAAGAGGGCTAACAGGAAAATAAGAATTTGAAATGGTCCTGAAATTGTTAAACCTACTTATCTGACATTTTCATTACTTCTGTTATTAATGTGGATGGCATGGTGGCACAGTAGTAGGGCTGCTCCCTCACAGTAAAGAGATTTGGATTTGTGTCCCAAGTCCTTCCGGAATGGAGTTTACATGTCCTCTCCGTGTCTGCATGGGTTTCTTTCCACAGTCGAAAGACAAGTAGATTAGGTGAACTGGCAATTTTAAATTAGCCCTAGTGTATGTTTGGTGTGTATGTGCTCACTATGTGATGGACTGCCACCCTGTCTGGTTCTTGTTCCAGCCTTGCGCCTGTGCTGGCTGGGATAGGCTCCAGCCACCCCAGTGACCCTGCTCTGGATTAAGTGGGTTAGAAAAATGACATTAAATCTTATGAATGTTATTCATCACAAAGCACAGTATGAACTATGTTACTTTTATCTAAATTTGCTGCCATTCTGATGTGCTTGAGTTTACAAGCAATAATTCATTCACAGGCTGCTATGACATGCAAACACAATTTTTTTACATTTGAATATATGACATGTAGCATGTTGGTCGGTCATGCAAGCAGGAATTGTACTGTGACAATACTACTTCAAATTTGCCTAATCTAAGAAATTTGTTTAACTAGTATATATAGGCAAATGACAAAGCTGTCTTTGGCCTTTTATTTGCCATTGTAAAACAGAATTTAATTTCCAAGTAAAAACCTGCAATTATTAACTCCAGACCTCACAGGGAAGCTAAAGTCCATTATAACTAAAAAAATAGTTTACTTGTGCAGAAATAATAAAATGCCACTATTCTAATGTATAAGCAAACCAACTGTAAGCTGCTCCATTATATGAGTAAGTAATATAGTACTGTTAATCAAAGAAAGGGATCTCTTGCTTACTTTCCAAGACTGGAACTCTCCTGCAGGCAATTGTGATTTTAGGAAAATATGAAAGGAAAAAAAAGACCTTTCAAATCACTGATCTCCTATAATTAATTTTTTTTCCACTAATTACTGAACAAAGTAATTACAAACCAAGTAAATCATTAAACAAATGCAAATCATGAATGCTAATGAAACAAGAAGGAAACCAAAAGAAAATAACTTCAAACTTAAAATAAAGTAGCGAGTAAAGAAGCACTTTCAAGATAAAAAATAAACAACAAAACTGATTTGAACTTAAAGTAAAACCAAGAAGTATAATAGCCTTTCAAGTATAATAAACACTAATTTCAGGTGCCAAATATTTTACAGGTTTAATCTTAACAAATCTGCTTCTTTAACTCTAAAGTATAGTATAGTTAGCTTTGTATAGTTTCCTAAAACCTACATAAAGGGGGACCACTCATTTCTTCCATATCTACTTACTATTCTTAATATAGCTTGTGCAGCTTTTTTCACAGTTATTTTTTGTATATATCTTGATCAGCTTTGCATACACATGTATGGCACAATTATGTATACATTTAATATCCTCCAGGATATATATGATATGTCAAATATCTTGCAAAAGGAAGAGACTGAGTATTCAAAGGCAGGAATGGAATAAAACTGTGCTAAAGGAGCCTAACAGGCTGGACTCTGAATAGCCGGGGAAATAAACAGGAAACAAATGAGCAAAACCAGAATTTCTATCCAAAAAGTCAAACAAGTTCAAAGTAAATGTCCTAAAGTTAATTGTTTCTGTTTACATCTAGCTGCTGCTACAAATAGTTTTTTTTTTTATTAATGAAAAGAATTGCAAATCTGGGCACTGAGTAAGGAGACACTATCTGCTACAGGTAGAGTTTGATGATCTAAAGTGACTGGTAACAAGCATAGAGAAACTGTAAAAAATATATGCTGCAGATATTTAATATTGGCACAAAATAATGGCAACAAAAATAAACTTCTTCCTCTTCATCTTTTCCCACTTCTACCTGGGGTTGATGTGCTTGATCAAACTTCTCCATACAACTTAGTCCTGTACCTCCTTGCCAGTCAGACCCTTTCCCTTCAGATCTTCTTTTAATATATCCATCCACCTCAGCTTTGGTCTCCCCTGCTCTCTCTTCCCCTGTACTTCTATTCATATCACTCTTTCATCTGCAAATTCATTGCCTCTCCTCATCACATGTCCATATCACTTCATTCTACTTTGCTGTACATTCTTAGACATCTCTCCCAATTTTCTTGTACCAATGATTATCTCATTTCTTATTTAATCCTTCTTTGTAACTCCACACATCCATCTCAACATTCTCATCTGTGTCACATCTAACTACTTCTCCTGTGTCCTCCTTTTACTGCCCATGTCTCAGCTCCATAAACCATTGCTGGTCTTACTACTGTCTTAAAAACCTTAACTTTAACCTTGCTTTACTTCTTCAGTCCCACAACCTCCCTAATACCTTCTTCCAGCTGTTCCATCCGCACTGCACTCTATGGGTTATCTCTGCCTCTACTTTTCAGTCTGAAAAGTTTTAACTTCTGAATCCTGATCATCGTTAAACATCATATATTCTGTCTTTTTCCTATTCATCTTCAACCGTCTATTTTCCAAGGGCCTCCTCCATTCTTCCAACTTCCTCTCCACCTCCTCTTTTCTGATGCAACACAACACAATATCATCAGCAAAAAGCATGCAGCAGGGACATTGGTCATTTATCTCATGACTGAAAACACCCATAACCAGATCAAAGAGGATTTAAAGATGGTCTCCGGTTCAGACCTACTCTAAGCAGGATCTTGTCTGTTAATCCAATGCTGCTTTTAACTGAAGTCCCCACTCCTTCATACATATCGTGCATAATCCTCATAGTTCTCTAGTACTTCTTTCTCTCTCATGCACCTCCAGACCTCTTTACATCAAAAAATAAACAAGATTTTAAAATGGCAGCTTGATGACATAACCGCTATAATGAGAATGGAATTCCAAAAATGATGGAAAACAAATGATTAAGCCAAAATATATAGGCTCTGACATGGATGCTTGTTCTGAACAGTGATTAGCAAATGAGAGAATTTAATGGGAGAGCTAGAAAAAGTATAACCTTCGAGAATTACAGGTCAGACATCAGTTGTGAAAGTATACTTGCCATTTTAATTACCTGTGGTTTACCCCTTTATTTAAATGACTTGATGAATTGAATCTGCAACTCATAAATAAAATTATGCCACCAAATATACCCTGAAATTGGCATTGACTTCCTGTGAAATTGAGACCAGAGTCATTTTTTGTCCAGCTTTTTTGCCTCATGTAAACCCCCCTTTTTGAGCTACAGCTATATTTATGTGAAAAAAACATTAAAAAGTTTGTACTGTCTAGCACTCTTACATTGCCCTTGGCAAAATATTTGGTGCAAATACTGTATTTGGGGCACGTCTACCTTGAACCCACCATTCTGGGCTAAGATTTCTCTTTATTCTGTGAATCCTTTTCCTTTTAAGTTCCAGAAATCCATTCCGCAGATTTTGACCATACACACCTAATCATATGGAAAGATTTGTGACAGATTTGCTAATAATAATGTACCACAGTTATATTACATTCACTTTCCAGAAGTTGTTCCCTCTTGAAAAATGTGCTTTTTTTGTTCTATTTAAAGACACCAATAGCACATTTTGCTCATTTATTAACTTGAAAAACACATTTTCTCACTAATGTGTAGTGCGGCAATGCAATTAAGGACTTTCGACCATGTGTCAAGGGATCAGCTCCCAACAGTCCCAACTTTTTTCTTTATGCATTTTTTCCCTTTAACTAAAGAGATTCCCATCTGCTTTTGGTCTAGTTTGATATTAAAAGTGTAGCTTCAACAGCAGAATATGTAATGCAGGCATCAAGTAATTGAATTTCAACCAGAAGTCATTATGTCAAGTCACAGCAGTTCTCCTCTGAAAGATTATTTTTTTTCCTTAACTAAGTGAGCCCATTTGGTTCAATGGCAAGTGGAATATCAAAAAAGTTTCTCAGTGTTTGCTGAAGTCTGTTTCAGTCCTGTATTGTGAGTTCATCCCTATCACAGTAGATTTTTTTTTTTAGTTATTTATATTTTATGCCCTAGGGAGACACATGTTTAGTGTTTTAATGGCAGATATAGACCAGAAAAAAATTTTCCCCTGCTACTACATTAATGGACAGAGCCCTTCAAACAGGAGCCAGACATTCAACTCCTACCTGTTTTACTTTGCTGACATATGTTCTGTTAGGCATAAAGACTTTCAGTTCACAATATATAGGAAGCATTTTGTTTTAAGAATAACACAGGAGAAAAGCAACCTCTTTATAAAAACAAGTGGTACTTAATGGGACTTTATGAAATTCTAAACATCTTTTATTTGTTTCTTATTCCATATTGAAACACAAAAAATAAGTAAATAGTACAAAACTACATCAACAGATTTCTTTTTTTTTTTACTTGTAAGGGTTCTGGCAGCATCTCCTGCAAGGCTGCAACCATGCCTACCTGTGTACAGATTCACTTCATAACCAGTTGCCCTCTTCCTTTACTGAACATCCAAAGTAACTGCATTTTTCTATTTTTCCATTTCACATCTGTTAAATGGTCTATCTCTTTTGGATTTTCTATCATAACTCAAGTGTCATATGCAGAAGACTGATACAAGCCTTACAGGAACTGATTTAAAGGGAATAATGGAAGAGTAATTTGAAGATTGCACTGCAGTTCACAAAACTCTGTTGTTTATCGGTCAGGAGAACAACAACGTGGAAAACATCACTGAACGCACCTCTGAACCTCATGCCAACTCCATAAACTTCCAGTCTTCATTCAGGATATAAACCTGAATAAAAATCATACATGACAGCCTGTTATCATCAGCACTTCCACATCGCATACCAGTGTGATAACATTTTGGGTGAAATGCATATAAACCAAAGAGGTGGTTTCCTTCCAGTTTTCTCAGAAAGGTTCCTCAGTTTTTCCACCTCACTTCTACTCTCTGTTCTAAACTTTTCTTAAAGTTCACCTGGATATTCTTCTCACATTCCTTTAAATTTACAACAGTATTTTAGGCTCTCTTAATTATGTTCAGATTCAGTGGTGCTTTCATAAAGACTGACCTGTTATTTGTTCCTAGAAAACTCCAAAATCTTAACACTTACTGTATGATTTATAGTTGAATTCCTATAAATTGCGCTTCCTTTTATTCTAGAACTTTCCTCATTGTCACTGAAATTCTATGTTGATTGTCACCAGTTAGGTTTTTTCTTTTACATTCCACCAATATCCCTCCTGTGTCTTTTGTTCTTGAGAGCCACTGCTAGTAATTAGACACCTTATCCTGTTAAAACCTACAGGTTTTTGTTTTCTTTTCCTGTGTTGATTATCATTTAAGTAAACATTCTGGTAAATATTTAATTATTTGACATTGCCATGTTGAACACAGTTGTACTATCAATGGATTAATTTGCTTCGTTCCTGTTCTAAGAATTTACTATGTTACTCTGTGTTAATCCTGAATGAAAGCTACAGCTTTCTTTTTCCAACTATGCTTACATTAACACTGTATCCTTCATAACAATTGATTTTCGTTAAACCTTTCCCTGTCCAAGTATGTCTCATTAAAATAAAAATAAGTATTCCAGTCCAAAAATATATATCTCAGTATTACATAGAAAATGATGACATTCAACTGCTAAATTCATAATAAGAACAATCTCTATCTTACGGTATTATTAATGTTAGTTTTTTGTGTAATACGTTAATGTACTGTATTTGTAACTATCTTTGTATATAATACCCTACTGTGTTTGTTCATTTGTCTGTCCAGGATTTTAAATCACCTGTAGCTCGCAAACCGTTTGACCTATTGACCAGAAATTTGGTACACATATACTACGTGACGTCTACAATCCACTTTCAGGTTGATGATTGACCTCCAAGGTTATTCTTCTTTTTATTTTTACTTTATTTTATTGTAGAATCAACTCTCAGCAGCGGCGAGCAGGGCGGCCGTGCAGTGCATGCGTACAGGCGCCGTTCTCATCCCTACTACCTTCGCCGTCGCTTCCCCTACCTCTTCATAATTTAAATCATTCTTGAGGCAGATTGAAGACTTAAGTGCCAGCCTGTGAAAAATTAAAGAAAACGTACTAAGTAACACAAACACTGACTTAAACAGTTTTAACATGAAAAGATGCCGACGAAAGAAGAGAACAAGGGTCCCGCTAGGGTGGAGAAACGAAGAGCTGCTCAGGAAGCAGCAAGCGCATCAACCTCTGAGCAAATGAATGCTAAACATACAGAGAAAGAGGATGAAAACTAGGAATAAGTCAAGTGAATTCACTGTAAGTTATCGTGCAGGATGCCATTACTGGTTATAATGATAAGTATGCATATATTATAATAAAAAGTACAATTCTACTTACATTTCTTGCCAAACTATAATTTTATTATATAGTGATGTTTTTCCCAAAAAATAAAATAAATGCTTTCTGTCTAATAAGGTTTCTCAGAAAATAAACTCCTTGATGGCATTTGGATTTGATTCAATGCATAGAAGCTTTGGAGACAGTAATTTGGCTTTTTGCTATGCTTATAAACAAGCAGGGACAGCCTGGCATGCCTCTGACAGTTTCTCAGTCACAACTGCTGATATAGTCAGTAAGTGTCAGTTGGAAGGTTCTGTCTTAGCCCTTTGAAATCCATCTATCCAGAGAGTTTTTAAAATGTTTTCCAGTACAGGTTTGCTATCCTCGTGACACAGAGTGCACGAAAATCAGCGCTAACCCATTGCAGGATACCATCACACCCTCACACACACACACATTTAACCAATTGGGATTCACTGATTGGAATAATGTGCTTGTCTTATTGATCAAAGAGCATGTTCATTATAAGCAAATCTTTCTATAATTATTCCTTCTGCTAAAACCTTTCTCAAGACTTTAGTTGGCCAGGAGGGATCTCATACAATTGTACAAACATGAGTCAAATAATTAAGTTTGTTCTAGATAACTATTTTATAAGATTCATTTTATGCTTCTCTGCCTTAATCAGTGTCCCACAGCCCATGTAAGAGATGTGTGCCAAGGACTTTGCTCAAATGGTGACACCGGTAACACCTTCTGCGTTAGTCATAGTCTATGCTTAGTAGTTTAGTACACTGCCATGTAGCACAAGACAAATGTAGCAAGTATGGCAAATGTTTAGGACTGGATCAAGATTTTAGGTCACCATCCCTTTCAAAACCTTTAACTATTTCAATGGATTAGAGTATAGTAACACACCATAGGACTGCAATTATTAAATATTATTTGGAGCATAATACCTGTTATTTATTCTAGTTCAAAAATTTTATTTATTTCCAATTGTGAGCTTATTACATTTACTGCTTTATGAGTAGCTGGTTATTAAAGGATAGGATTGGGTATGGATGTTCATTTATAACATAGTCATCACTGGAAAAGCATTCGATATTTGGAAACCATTATTCAGAACATCTGAACTGCAAACTGGGTGGAGCCCTCTCTAACCCTTTCTTATCCTTTTCTTAATTAGTGACCAGTTTTTGCTGCTAATTAAATTCCTTTCCCTTCATTTTAATTCACTTGGTTTTAAAGATTGGGTCCTCTGAATTGCTTTATTTTTTTTTCTCCAAATAGCACCCAAACAAAACTGAGATGTGAAGTGAGGCAACAGATGACTTTCTAAGTCAGTGTCTCAAACTGCAACCAATTTCACTCCAACCACCTTCTTAAGTAGAAGCCGATTCTTATGATTAATTAATCCCGTTATAGCTTGTTATTGCTCTCATTCTGCTACAGCAGGCATTTGCAAAACTGTTTATTTTTCATTTTTCTAAGAACACCGTCAAAATGTTTTGTGGCCATGAGCAGATCAACATTACTGAGACCTTCACCTTTCTTTATTATCAAATATTGTATGATGAATACACGTTAGCTGGTCATGTGTTGTCTCATTTTGTATCTCATTATTGTTTGGCTGCTAACCGAGGAAAAAATAAATAATTAAGCAGTCTGAAGCTTAAATAGCAAGTCAGTTCAAACTACATAGTTAATTGGCAGTAAAAAATGGCCACTAATTAAGAAAAGGGGTTGGAATGAAAACCTGCAGCCCCAGTAGCACTCAAGGACCAGAGTTGGAAACCCCTGATCTGGAGATGCCTGACTCTCTATTTAGGGAAATTTATATAAGGGTGTAAGACTATCTAGCCATCTAGGTGGAATGTGGGTCTGACAGGATGGCAGAAGATTGTTAACTGCTAGAAGTTACTCTATCATAATAGAGAACAAAATGCACCATGCTATCTATCTATCTATCTATCTATCTATCTATCTATCTATCTATCTATCTATCTATCTATCTATCTATCTATCTATCTATCTATCTATCTATCTCTAGTGCTTGGGGTAGGGAACTGTTTTCTATTCCCATAGATTAGTAGTTCTTTTCTCTTTTAGTGAGCTTTCCCATTAATCAGATTTGTAGTGAGCACAGGTGACCGTGAGGTATTCTGTATTTAAGTACAAAACATTGGTATATAAAACAACGCCTTTACTGTTGCATGATGACAAATGTCTTTTATAATAGAAAAAGAGAAAGAGCCAAGTCACATTCTAAAAATAGACCCTCTTTTGTGTATGACTCTCACAAAGCAACTTGACGTAGGGATGCCATGTGAATCTGCGTCTCGCGTCTCCACATGCAAGTTCCTGACAAACTGAGATGAATTTGCCTCAAATTAAATACGTTTTTTTTTTTTTGTGCTATTTTTGTTTGGAATGCAAAAAAAAAATTCTTTCCCCCAGGGGATATTACTGCTGACTATTAATTTGCCTGTACGTTTGTACAACATCTTTGTTTTTATTTTAGGAATCATGGATGTTTCTGTTACAGTAAAGCAAGTTTTGATCAAGGTCACAAGCAGGACTATGTGAGCAGCAGTACTCCTAAAATTGTAATAGAGAAAGTGCTGCAAATTCCCCTGAAGAACTGATTGTCTTTTGATATTAGTATGCTAAATAACCTGGAATGTAAAAATCTGATTAATCAAAACAATTACACTTCAGAAGGTAATAGGACATGTTACCCTACACTGTCATTCCCAGTCGACGTTTTTACATATTAAATGCTTTGGCATTAGAAAAGGCCTAAAGATGATAAGAAGAGAACAGACACTTTAAAGAGAGCACAATCAGGAATTTCCTGTAGCTCTGAATTTTAATTTACCATCACAAATCCATATTATGCTTTTATTTCTGACTGTACATTGAATTATTTACACCTTCAAGGCAACTGATTGAACTGCGCATCAGTCAATTAGCAAATCAAAAATTTTGTACCATTCCAATTTAGCATGGAGTTCTTCTCTGCCTTATTTCCTTTTAGATTTTTACTCTGACAGTGACAAATTACTCCTCTGCTGGCTGAGATTGGAAATTAAAAGCATTTAGAGTTGCTCATGCATTTATGCTAATGAGAAATTCTGATATGATTTGCATGCAAAAGAGGGCAATCTGAAAGCTCATCAGTTTTTTCCAGCTCCTGTATGTTGATGTAGCAGGCTATTTTAGTAAAGCCATGAAAAGAGAAAAAAAGCGTTCTTAAAAAATGCAACGGCACACAACAGGATTTTCAGACAGAAGCCTATTGTATTGTCTATGGCTTACATTTCTTTTAGATTTTAGCTAAACTCCATTCTTTTTTACGCTTTCTTTTAGCATTGCCGCCTACATGTGTTTGCATCTTGCATGTTTACCAAAGCCATGCACCAACCTCCAACTTGCAGTTCTCTTTAATTTTAGATGCTGCTGGAAAAGAACTGGAAGAGAGATGGGTTCAGGAAAGTGAACTCTGACAGGCGGCTTTACAGATAGACTCCAAATTAATTTAATCCATATAGAAGAAAATTAATCATCAGAGATGGCTTCAGACATCCTGCTTTAGCTTTCCAGCGTGTTTAGCCTTAATGAAGCAATGCCATATCCCGCTTTTGAAGGTCACATAAGAGATTGGTTGGTTAAGTTTTAAAAGCTGCCTTCTCCAGGCTTCAATAGGTATATCTCTACAGTTATGTAAATCTATGTCACGATGCAAGGAAGTCTAATTTTTGTAACTAACCAGTAATAAAAACATATTAATGTAGCAAACGCATCTCCGTCTGTAGTGCTGCTGTTGCTTCTGCAAGGAATGGCTGTTACTGAAATAACCTAATTAATCCGCAACTTCTTGCAGTGCCTTTGTGTATAGTGCATTGTGCAATGAAATACTACAGAGTGCTTGAAAACCGTCCATTTTCAGCATTAGGTTCTCTCTATCACATTTCAAGTTTATATTCTTTAACCCACAATACTTAGTTTTCATAATGTTAACTGCACCATTTATGACTGCTAATTGTTTGAAACATACTGTGATTCTGCCTCGATGTTCTTCCTACATGATTACTTTTTAGGAAATAGTTCATGTTTTCTAAAAAGCTATTGTTAAGTAGTGCAAATAAGTGTATAAGGATTTTGATTGAAATTGCAGGCTCATTTAAAGGATCTAAAACAATCTCTATCTATTTGCAGAAACTGCTTCATCCCATTGTAGGTTGCAGGGGTCACAGCTAATATCACGAGGCTGGAGTCAACCACAGATACTGTAACAGGACAATTCATTGTTGGGCACAGTCGGTCACGCAGACTCAGTTTAATTCACCACCTAATTTAAAATGCAGGCTTGTGATGTGTGATACCTGGAGAAAAACAAACGCGAACCGCAGGAGAATATACAAGCATCTCACTGACACAGGCTGTGCAAGGGCTAGGGAGCCTCGAGGCAGCAGTACACACTGCGCCACTCATGCTACTACTGTAATAGATAGGAATATTTTTACATCCCAGATGTTAATGAAGACATTCAATTGAAACTGATCTCATCAGTTACTGTGACTTATATTATGTCTGGTACTCTGTCAACAGTGTGCTCTTTTTCAAGTTTCAGCTTTACACTCACATTACAAGCCTCATTGTTCAGTTCTTCTCAGATCAGATTTGCCAACATGTAAGTATAAATGACCTGTATCTAACTGTAATGTAAATGTATCTCTCCTCTGAAATGTCATGTATGTACACATTGACATGTTTGTGCACGCGTCACCAACAACAAAAAGCATCATATTTGTCATATGATATGCTAGTGGCTAGTGTATGCATCACGTGTTGCTCTGGAGCAGGGCTGGATTAAGACCTTTGGAGGCCCTAAGCAATTAAAAGATTTTCATCCCTCTCCCATACAGTATATGTGACTCTCATTGGATGACTGAATGGAACAGATGACATGACCAAGACAAGAACGATCATTTGAGCCTTGGTGGACCATGTAGCAGTTATAAGATTCTAATTTTGTTGTATTCCCAAGATTAATATATATCATTAACCTTTATTATTATGATTTTCTTACTATTTTTGTTATAGTATATATGTATGTGTATGTATTTTTTCATTTAATGTGGGAGCCCCTTTTTGCAGGACCTGGTTCAGCTGCACCATTTGTACTTTTATAAAATATGGTCCATTGTAAATCCAGCAATGTAAAATTTCTGTGGTGCCCCCCCATCCCTTGATGCCCAAATAACATACCTATTTTGCTTAATGATGTCACACATGCAGACATGGGAGGCAGTCAAATGCCTTAACTAAAGGTAAAACGTCGGGTCAGGGCATGACGAAGTGCACTAATGTCTTTTCTCCCTCCTCTGCAGATCACCAGAAGGAAAGACCAACTGAACCCCAATCAGGTTTCAGTTCCATCTCCACACCGTGCCGTCTTACTGAAATCACTTCTGCCTGTTGGACTCTCCTCTTCCTTCCCACCATCTATAAAGCCATCCACTTGCCTTCAACAGTCAGTCCCATCTTGGACTCAGACGTCTGAGGTTACTCGTCTTTTCTGAGACACTATTATTACCATGCAAGGTGGAACCCCAAACCTTTTTCTTTGTCTCTTGTGCTTCTCTCACAATGGTTAATCCAGTCCTACTCTGCAGGTTGGCATACAGTTTGTCAGCTGTACATGATAAGGTCATGAAGCCGAAAAAAATCAGACGGCTAGCTTTTGCTGTTTTCACAGCTATTGCTGTCACTGCTGCACCAAGAGATGTGTGGGTATGAGAAGGGAGTCAGCAATGGTGGGACCGTGAATGTTGTCACAGCCCTCTAATGTTGGTTATCTTAATGCCAGTGCTCTTGGTGACAACAATGCTCAGTCCATGTGTATTGGCAAAAAATCATGAATTCTGATCTGACAGTTCTCATTCATATTGCAAGGACACAGATCTGATGCATACTTAATCTAGGACCACATATGAAAATGATTCAAATTTGATTTAAAAAGATGATTTCTATGTCAATAGAATAGATCTGCCAGGTTTTTACAGACTGTTCTACTAGGATCATGGGCTCCCTGAAATTTATTTTCACTGTATTTTTCATTACCATGAAGATTTTCTTTTAATATAATTTCTGTTGCTACCTACTCTTAAACACGATGTCTGATTTGGTATTAGTTTTTAATTTTTTCAGTTCTTCTTTTCTTCTAAAGGTAAACGGAGGCACACTGCTTCACAGATCTGGCTTCACTGGTTCAAATACTGGTCACAGTTATTGTCAGTGTGGAATCTTCAAATTCTGTCAGTGACTGCCTAGGGTTTTTTTTTCATGTTCTTGTATTCCAAAGATTTTTGTATCATGTTAGTTGGCCATTCAAAAATATAATAATGTCAGATGTTATAGGTGTAATATGTGAGAGAGACCTACTCTGGGCAGGTGGTTAATATGTCTGAATAACACAGATTTGGCTTAAACTAAATTATGTTTTTTTTTTTTTGCTGATAAGCTCCATGCTACTTTTTAAAACATTGGATGGTATAGATTTTGGATTATGGGTTTTAGCCTGCTGATCACAAAAATCAAAAAAAGAAATTCCTATCATGTTTTGAAGCATTTAAAATTATTACCAATATGAAAAATAAATCAAGCACTTTAAGGATTGATCAGTATGATGCAATGATTTATTGCTAGGCACACACAAATGCCTTATGCTCTGCTAGGGCCTTACTGCAGCTCTAGAGATATGTGTGTGCTTGTTGCATTGAGCAGGCTGCTTTTATATGTTTCCACATATGTCATCATGTATCTCTTAACAATTTTTCTGAAAGAACAAAATGATCTTACAAACTAACATGAAGGCTAATTTTGAAACACGCTTGATAGGCAGCTTTGCTAGTACAAACCACAGAAAGAAACTTAAGAGTCTTAACATTGCCGGATTATTTTCATAAATCAAAGTATAAGCTAAGGCAATAGTTAGAAATAAGCAAACATGGGTTAAAAGCATTTACAAGGTAATACAAATATGGGCACAAGTAAAATATAAGTCAAGACGGTCATATTATTACAAAAACAATTTAACCTTTAGCACTCATCCTTCAAGATTTCAACACCCAAGAACTTTACCAACTCCCACAATGTGTCATTTAATTACAGTCACCTATTACAGTGTTTCTTGTCATATTCATCCATTCATTATCCAACCCGCTATATCCTAACTACAGGGTCATGGGGTCTGCTGGAGCCAATCCCAGCCAACACAGGGCGCAAGTCAGGAGACAAACCCTGGGCAGGGCGCCAGCCCACCGCTGGTTTCTTGTCATATTGTAAGTATAAATATACAGTACAACAGCTAACACCGGAATATCTGTGGTGATCAGCAGTGCCACTGCTGCTGGGAATACAGACAGACAAAATCCCACTGTTTCATGTGCGAATGGGACAGTCATGGCATTGAAAAGACCTGGCTGCTCTGTAACCATTTCATTCCAGAACAGAAACAAATGGAACATAAACCAGTTATCAACCCAAAGAAGATATTTTGCTCCCTCTTCAAGTGAAAATTGGACTTTAGAAAAGTCCTGTGAAAGCAATGAACAAGGAAGGTGAAGGATTTTGATATTTGAGATGGATGTTTCCATGAAAAACTGATGTCAAGATATAGGAAGCCATTTTTGTTGGTCCACAAATTGGATACACTATCAATGACAAGTTGTTCAAAGATCTACTAATCACATAGACCACATATATGGGTGTTGTTGAGATTTCTCTTGCCAACTATAGAGCTCCAAACTATGTCCACGTGATTGACAAAATGCTTCAAGCATCGTACAAAACACCAAGTCCAATTAAGTACACAAAGTGCAACATGTTGCTAAAGAGTAATTTTCTGTATTCACACTTAGAAATCTTCCCTGCTAATCTTGGTGAAAGGTTTCTGTGGGACATTGCAACAATGGAAAAGCCAAATCAGGGCAAGCTGACTGACTATTGTTGAACACTGAAACAAGAAGCATTTTTTAGCTAATCATTAAACAATTACACACACTAAATTCAATAAAGGTTAATATAATTTTTGTCCAAATTCTTATGTGGTACAGTCAATCTATAATTATACTTGTGTTCATCTTTAAGCTGTTTATTATAATCAACCAATTTTTTTCAGGAAGCAAAACCTTTGAAATAAAATTGTTGTCGAGTGAAATCTGTGCACATATCATAGACAACATACAATTAAGGGTGCTGCACACAAAAACAGACACAGCATCTTGAAAATAGATAAAGCAGATAATTGAGAAATGATTAATTATTACGAAAGAAAAATAAAGTCATGCTCATTTCATTATGAAAGGGGCTTTTAAATACTGAGAAAACCCCACAAAACTAGTGAATCATGATATGAATCTATACAGGCACTGAAGGGTTTCCTGTGGCCATAGCATTGTGCATAAAGCCCGTGGAGCAGGATGAAGTGGGCAGTCAGGAAAGAAGCACATAAGCTGTCAGAAATGAGAAAGGGTGGTGATGTCACATAACAGTTCCTGAACTAATAGATAATGACATTGGACAGGCCAACTATGAGGGTTTGTGAGATGAGTTACAAGTGATTTTTGATGTATTCGCATGTTTTTCTGACTGCTCTAAATAAATTGCAGAGGTGCACAGCTACTGTAGACCATGATACTCATCGGTCTTGCAGTGTGAATGTTGTATGGATTCCGGCTTGAAGTCCACATGTGGGAATCTGGTTTCAACAGCCTTACTAAAGAAGGGGCAGTCATCCCTGAAGCTAACCTCATATCTGTCCAGACTGCTCAAGCCCAGCACCAGTTCATACACATTTGGTAATAATGCATATCAGTCAATGTCGGACATCTTAATTGATATAGATATTGATCTGTGGTCTGAGGTGTTACCTGACAGACCTTAAAGGACGCCATATGTTTGTATATGGTTGAAACAGTTGATGAAGGCTTTGGACTTAACCTGGCACATGATCCACTGGCCCTGTTACAATGCTGATATCATGTGCTATAATATATTATGTGTCATGATTATGAGCATTAGTCTTTTACAAATCACTTTTTCAATTATTGTTTCCATATTGTAAATATTTCATAGTTATTTTTCTGTAACTGTAACTTTGATGATTTCAATTTGTGAATCATTCCCTTCTTCGCCATGTTTACGACAATGGCACTGATTGCACATCACATTTTTCGATGTTGACTTTACATGTGACATCGCAATTGCGGGAGCTACTTAAGATGGCAAAATAGAAAATTCAAAACAAACAGCTCAATTGCGTACTTTATTTATAGAAAGGATCACATTTACGATAATAAAGTGATTATGTTCTGAGATTGTATGAAGAAGAGATGTTTAAAGGTAAGGTTGTTATACTGGCTAATCACTGCACTGGGAAGTGGCAATGTGTTGCATGTTGATTAGCACATACCAGTAGGAAAATTACTGTACTCTGTTCACATGACAGTAATGTAGTCAGGACTTCAGCTTTGTTTCATCAATTTTTAATTTCTGTTGTAGCATTTCAGATTTTGACAATAGGTTATGTTAGTGTTTCTGTGTCAGATGTTCTTTTCAACTGTTATTCTGGATTCTTCATTTCCTGGCCCATTTATTAAAATCTGTCCTTTTGGATGAGTCATTCCATTTGTGCTTAACTGGCCGACTATCTGGCCTTTCAAACAATGATGATTAAACTTCCACAAAACTCACTCAGTCTGTTTATATCACTCAAACATTATCATAAGTTTATAGGTTGTGGCGCGTGGTTGGAGGTGGTACCCAGCCAGGACACCCAGAAGGACCGGAGGAGGGCTTACTCGAGCGGGCGACCACCCTGGTGGCTTTGGGAACCATGGGTACGGAGCTTGGAAGCTCAACCCTGTAGGGGCCCGTGGTCACCGCCAGGGGACGCCCGAATGCCTGAGGAGCCCTGGCCCTCGGCACTTCTGCCACACCCGGAAGTGCTGGGGGGAAAGAAGACCAGGGAGTGCTTCTGGGTACATGGCCGGTACTTCCGCCAAACTGAGGAGTGCCGGCGGAAGCTTATCAGGAGGCACCTGGAGCTTATCTAGGTGTGATTAAAAGGGGTCGCCTCCCTCCATTCGGTGGCTGGAGTTGGGTGGGAGTGGACAGAGTCTTGGAGGAGAGGAGTGGAGGCAGTCAGGAGAAGAAAAAAGGCATTTGGAAGAGGCCTGGACTTTGGGGTGATTGTTGCTGTGGCACTGGGTTGTGTGTGTCATAATTGTAAATATAATTGTAAATAAACATATGTTGGGTGACAAATGATGTCTGCCAGTCTGTGTCCGGCCTGGTTCCCACAAGGTTTATAGTGTCATTGTTGTCACATGTACAGTGTAGCATGAAATTCTTAACTGCATGAGGTAATCAACATGCAACATGTTGCCCCTCTGCAGTGCCATGATTAAGTGTATACATACTAAGAAATCAATAAGAGAAAACTTCAATAAGAGAAAACTTCAAATAAGCACTCATTTAAAGATCCATTAAAATATTTAAAACCATTTACGAAAAAGTATAAAGGTTCCAATATAAATTAGATACTGCTTTTGTTACTGTTACTAGTATTCTGGTTTGCAGATAAAAATGTGAATATCTGGCAATCATGGCACTTTCGCTGAAGCATACAAGCATGCCAATGTCACTACGATCCAGCCCTCTCTGGTTATCATCTTTTTATGGCAAGCCTGATGAGTGGTCATGAACTCAATGAACATAACATAAAATTATTAGAACTGCTTAAACTGATTCATAGTCAAGGGAAGTCTGATAGATGGTGTGCCAGTTCATTGCAGAAAAGTTGCACACATCCACAGTGCGCCAATTTTGAGTTGTCAATCAATCTAAGTTGCATGACTTTTGTGAAACTCAGTACAAACATGGAGATAAAAGATACAATCAACACGAATAACAAAAAGGGCACAAGATTTGAACCAGGGGCATTCACAAAGTCAAGTACATCAGTGAAAAGTAAGGGGAAGTGCATTTAAAACTGAAGCTAGAAGCACTCCTTTATGTAAAGAGTTGTGGAACTCTGGAGCAAACCGCGTAGTTGAAGCAAATACTGTGACAGACTTTAAGAAGAATCTTGATGAGATATTGGGACAGTTGAGCTACTAGCTAAACAAACAGGCTTGATGGACTGAGTGGTCGGTTCTCACTTGTCAAATTTCTTATGTTTCCTATCTGTGAAGAAACAAGCAAATAATGCATGGGTAACCTCATCTCCCATGCAAAGTTACACACAGCTTTACAGCAATCATTTTGTTTTAAGTAAGTAAATGAAATGGAAATTCAAACTGGAATTTTACATATAAAATTATGATATACCTTGTATAGTAGTAGAGGATACCATAAGCTTGAAGTATGCACACTGTTCACTGTGTCAAGAAAAAGCAAGTCTGTATGAGCTTGTAATCTTATGTTCGTTTTTGTAAACTTACTTTTTTATAGAAAATGTCTTAAGATGAGACATTTATTTACTTAATGTGTGTGGAGGATAGCCGGCTGTTTATCCCGGCCAATACCCCCAAGCCTTGCAGCATGGAGGTCCCCAGAAGACCAGCAGGGCATCACGGACAATGGAGTTTTTATGCACCACCCTGCTGGATGCCATGGGGGCCACGAGAGGGAGCTGCAGGGAGGACCGAAGAGTTCTTTGTGCCCTATGACCCGGAAGTTCGTCATAGGAAGAGCAACGGGCTTCCGGGTTGGAAAAAAGCACTATTTACCCTGACCCGGAAGGAATAAGGACTTGTGGACTGTTAGATAGGAACACTTCTGGGTCAGGGAGTATAAAAGGACTGTGGGAGCTCCCAGACAGCGAGCTGAGTTGGGAAGCAGGGTGGCTAAGCGTCTGGGAGGTTGGAGGATTTGTTATTTTTATTGGAGTATTTGGGAGTGGAGGGTGCTTTGTGCACATTATTATTATAATAAATAATAATTGGACTTTTTATCTGGTCTGACGTGTGGTCTGAGGGTACAAGGGTGCGAGAAAACCCTAATTCTGCCACATGTGCTTGATCACCATCTCTGAATGTGATTGTTATTGATAGTGATGTATTTTAGTTATGTACTTGAGACAATACTACTATTAATACTATTGCTACTACAACTAATACTACAGCTACTTTATACTCACATGAAATAGGTTGTGTTATAATTCTTAAGAGAAATAATACTACCTTTAATGTTATGATACTACAGACCCCTAAATATTGCAGTGATCATTCAGACACAACAGAAAGCCAACTGATGTTACATTCAAAAAGAAGCTGACCAACAATTATTTCATTAACAGTGACATCTATTGTTGTCTGTGGTGTTTTTAACATATGTGTCCCCTGTGGCTACCTATTTTTGTTCTTAGCATTCTGGTACATATTCTTCCTTCAGACATGTGACCCCCCCCCTTTAGCCATGTGCCTCAACATTCAGAGGAAATGACACCAGAAAAGAGTGACCTCAGGACCTGTGATCTGTCACGGAATACTATTAAAATCTAGGACAATTACTTACACTACAGTGTACATTGTGAAATGAACAGCTGAAGTGTCTGCTAGTCAATGTCCACTAGATTTTGATTTTTAACACTCTGCAAAGACATTTCTCTCATACTGGAATTTTCCTCCATTTTTGGCTTTATTGGCCCCAAACACCCAACACAAAAAACACACAGAGTGCCGGGTTCAAATAAAGGATGGTTTATTCACCCAAATTCCTTCTCACAATACCTCAAAGTAGCACAAGCACAAGTAATCTCTCTCTCTCTACAATCCACAATTCCTCTCTCCATGATACTCTTACCACCGCACATCCCTCCTCTAGTTGAGTGTTGCCTTCCATCCTCCCAGCTCTGACTTGCCTGGACAAGGGTGTGCGGTTCCTTTTATTCAGGACCTGGGAGTAGTGGGTAATATGGAAGTCCTATTGTAGGGAGCACATCTCCCTGCAGCGCCCCCTTGTGGCACCCAGGAACCCCAGTATGGCTGTGTTGCCAGACTACACTTCCCGGCATGCCCTACTGCTTCCATACTGTGCACCAATATCTAGGGCCGCTGCCATCTAGCATCCTGGGGGAATAAAGAGTCCCCAACAACATCTTTTTATGATGGACTATCCGTCCGTCTTCTCCAGCCATCACTTCCAGGTCTGACTCCTTCCTCTTTTATGGTTGAGATGTCCATCTGTCTGTTTGGAGCCTCCTGTCTGGGTAAGGTACCTTCTCCTCCTTTGGTCGGATGCCTGTCAACCCCTGTGGCATTTACAGCATATTACACATGCAACATTTTATAGTTGGTGTGTGTTTAATATTTCTATGTGTAAGAAAAGCGCTATATTGTGTCTGACCCGACACAGACTGGACACAGATACACACATAAAAGAAGCAAACTTTATTTTTCTTCACCTGTGGGGCACGTCTTCCCCGTAATCTCCACAGGCACAACACAGTTCCAAGCACAGCACACAAAGTACCACAAAGTCCACCACTCCTCCCAGGCAACCTTGTCCTCCTTCACCCGACTCTGGCCACTGAGTGGTGGTCGCTGGCTCCTTTTACTGGGTACCCGAAGTGCTCCAGGTAGTTGATTGCCAACATCCGGCTACACTTCCGGGTGTGGCGAAACGAGTGCCCAAAAGGGGCAAGCAGCTCCTGCTGCAGCATTCCCTGGCAGCGCCTGCAGAACCCAACAGGGCTGCACCAAACTCCAACCCCCATGAATCCCTGGGGGAATCTGAGGCACCACTGCAATCCAGGGAGGCTGCCATCTAGCGTCCAGGGGGAGATGTTGTGTTTCCCATGCTTGCTCCCCTGGTGTATATGCTTTAGGGGCGTCCCGGCGGGCATAGGCCCCGGACATCCGTCACATATGTTAGTACTTTAATGTTTTGCATCTCACTATCTGCCACAAATATTATGATGGGTACTGTTTAGAAATCTGTTCACTTGAATATTTGAATCATCAGGTTCAATTATCTTTATAATTTCATATTTTTGTGCATTTTTTTCTTAATACAAATTTTATTACAGTACATGTCATTAAATTATAGCAAACTGGAACTGTCTGTGTTTTTAAGTGTATACAAACTGCTTAATGTAGAAAACACATTGCAAGTAAAATCCATTGAATAACCAGTGGCAATTTTTAACAGTATATTCCACCAGAGCTGTTTTCTTCTTTCTGTTTTCCAATATTGGTTTAACACTTCTGCCAAATCAATGTCTGTGTCACATGGACAGAGAAACATGCCAAAGGCAGCTTCTCTCTTCAGTCCCGCTGGACAAGGCTCAGACAGTTCATTGCCTCCCAGGCCTAATGCTGATAAAGAAAAAAGCACATGCCTGGCAGGATAACTTACTTCTTCAAATGAATCAGATTAGATCACAGATCCTTAAATTGTGAGGCACAGAGATGTTGCTGCTGGGTCATGGAGTTATTAACAGTCACACTGTAAGAATATTAAAAAATAAGAGCCATGTGAGATTAGGAAGTTTTTATGAAGACATTTATGTTGTATCTTTTAACTCTGTAAACCACCAAAGGGAACTCTAGCTAGATTGTAAGGGAATCGTTTTCAGATGACACTCAAATCTACTTTTAGCACCTAGGGAGGATGTAAGTTAGAACCATTTTATTTCTTGTACATATTTTTATTCAGTTTTCAGAGTTGTAATATTAGCAGCATAGTGACCCTGTAGTTGGCACTACTGCCTCACATGGCTGGAGATATTGACTTTTTTCTACTAAGAAGCCTTCATTTATGTTATTTGCAGCAATTCCCACACCAGCACTCTCACTCTCACTGTGGAAGCAGTAGCACTGTAGACGTGAAGGCAATGTGAAATGGTTTGGGACATGCTGCTGATTCTGGCTCTTTCTTTTTGTTTTTTACGTGAACCAAATTCTTTCATAGTCTTGTTCTCCTTTCCCAATTGTTCTAAGACGGTTTGTCATTGCTCTGTATCTGTTTGTTTCACAATAAGTACCAATAAAACTATCATTTGATACTTTGTGCAGCAGTGCTGTATACATGAAGGACACGGTTTGTGTCATGTTGCTGATTCTGCTTCTATTTGTTTTTTTAGCTTCTTCAGCCTCACTGCAACTTGTAGAAGAAAGGCCATAAAGTTAAAAGGGATTTGAAATATGGACTGAGGTGAACTTTGTTTAACCAGATAAAACTGAGTTACATGACACAAAGTTTTTTAACAACCAGTCTGTGCACTGCTGCTGGTTCATAGAACTATTTTGCTAGTCCAAGAAGATCAGTAAAGTCCAAGGTCATGTTTGTTAGCTTTTCAGATAACATTTCAAACAAAATGTTACATCACATTTTTTGGGGAGACTCAAAACCCCCCACTTTCCAATCCAGTAATTCTGGACACTCGAAACATGAAGTAAAACGTGTGTCTCCAATGTAATGCTGGTTAATTCCTGATGTTTGAAACACCAAGGGGGAACCCCCTTCACCATCACTGATCAAAAATTAGTAAATCAGGATGCTTGAATATCCCAGTAGGAACCTTGCTCTCCCTAAGTCCTGAAAATGCTCAAAATGCCCACTAGAGGAGGGAATAACTGTCAAACCATGGCTAGTAATGAAAAGGGCCTTTTAGATTACTTAAAAATAAAAAGATTTATTTTACAAAAATGCTCTTTGGCAAAAATAAGCCCCAAAGAGCAGAAATGGCAATCCCAAAAGTGAACAAAATCCCAATCCAAAAAATCCAAGAGGTAAATAAAAAAAAGCACAGGTTTAAAAAAATCCAGTAAATCACAAAAGGCACAATAGCAAAAACTCACTACCAAAAGTACATTCACAATGAACCGCAAGGGACTGTGGGTTGTCTTCAGCCTTTATAGGACTAAAGGCGAACCCTTGGTGGTGATGGTTATGGGGTCTCTTGAAGAACCACCCAGAAAACATAAGGAACACTACAGAATACATTTAGTCATAAATAAATTAAATCATCAACACTGTTAATATAAAATATGAACAACTATAAAAGAAGCACAGACACAAGCATAAAGGGTTGGTTGGTTTTGAGCCCCGTATATTAAGAAAATAGGTCTCTTCTTCAGACAAAAGCATCAAATTATAAGACAATATGGAGGGGTTTGGATGGACAATATAAAGGGGTGGACCGAAATCAAAAGTGATGGATGCTGGGAAGGCGTGGTGGCGTATGGGAGTTGCACATCATCATTGTGGGACCAGAAGGAAGAAGGGAACCCGGAAGTGCAGTTCTTTGTTTAGTCCGGGTCGGTTTATGGCGGGGGCATTTCATCTTTTCTATGGAAAAAGAGAGAGAGAGGTTAGTACGCTGCGTCTGTCCCCTGGCCGGGATTATCGCGTTGCGTGTCTTGTCCTTCAGCTGCTCCCGATGCGCTCGTGCGTGACACAACATAAACAAAAAAACGGCATTTGCACCACAGTCGTCAGGGAACCTTAGCTGAAACACAACACCAATCTAATATTAGATAGATCATTTATTTCCATTGCACTGGTTGGACAAATTATGATAGAGTAAATAAGTTTATTATAATTTCCACATCCCTCATCCACAAAGACTTTCTCAATCTTCGGCCCATCTACAAGTCAAAAAGGTTGAAAACCGCTGACATATTGTATGCCATCCTGAGATTACACACACATGTGCTTGCCTCCTGTTATAGAAAGTGGCAGGAAATGAGTATTCTGCTTTTTTACAGGGTTGTCTGCCTGCATAGATTATAAATCCTAAAAGGGAGTGGGGAACTGTGAAAACTGCTGGCCCTAAGTAACAAAAACAAAGTTTCTAAATAAGCTGAATTGAAGTACAACAACAAAACAATATTAAACATGGTCAAAATAGTTTCCCTACAAGATAAGACATGTCTGCAAACCAATAAACCATATACTATAAACAAAATCAACAACCCAGAAGAATCAAAAGAGAACACTTATAAAAAAACACAAGAACTCAAAATGTCTGTCTGTAATATTTTTATTATATGGAGGATGATCATTAAAAGTAGAATAACTAACTAATGCTTCAATGATCATGCTAAGATTTCAAAATGAGTTATATAAGCCTTATGGAGGTCCCCCAGCCACAGCACTTGTGAGCCCCGCTCCTTAGGTTCAACATATAGAAAACATAGCTAATAACTAACAGATTTAACATAAGATACACAATGAGTAATAAGCAAGACAATACTCATTAAGGGATGATACAATACAAAAAGAAAGAAAACAAAAACATATTCAAGAAGGTAAAACACAAAAGAATTAATAAAAAAAATATACACAAATAAACAGAAAATGAACTAAAGCCATAGACAGGGTCCCAGTAAAACCATGGAATATACAGGGAAACATGAAGCTGTACACAGCATAACGTGCTTCCCTACTGCCACCAATTGCCTCTAACACATTTTTTTTCAGCCCCACTGTTTGCCTTGTCAATATGCCCCAGGGAAAAATAGCCCCAGAGCTATAACTATCTTGGGCTATAGGGTTGGGTTATTGGTGGCCTTCTGTGACTTCATAGAATTATACATTAGTGGTAGTAGCATTGCAATTAATGGGAAGTTCTCTAGCACCTCTAGGCTTGACTCCAATCTTGAGTGATATTCAGCAACATACAATGGTGAAAAAGGGTGATCAGACCTCAAATGAAAAGTTGAAGCAGATCTCACTTGTCAGCCTCCAAAACAAATCTCACCCCAGGCAGCCATACCCTAAATGGGAGAGACAAGTTTTCAAGACTATGTAGGCCGAAAATGGGGCACTGGCTTTTAAAATTCAAAAATACCTTTAAATGTTCAAAAAAATACCCTTCAACAAGGAAAAAACATTTACCTTGGAAAAACAAGGCCAAAGCAAATCTTTATAAATGAAGAATTTATTTGTAATCAATCAAAAAAAAATTTAAAACAGCAAACATTTGGCAAAAGGATTAGCCTTAAAAGGTAACCTAAAGCAAACAAGACTAAATCCGCTATCCAGCAGAATCCAAAAACCGAACCCATAAATCCTCAAAAACAGAAGAATCAACACAGTACTCACAGCTATGATCTTTTCACCACAAACTCCAACAACATTCTGCATTCAGCTTCAATATGAGGCTAAAGATTGTCCCAGAGTAGTAATTTTATGGAATCGTCGACTCATGCGGTTCCACACAAAAAACTCAGCAGATAGATACAAACAACTTAAATACACAACACATAAATACTAAATAAGAAATAAACATTAACCAAAATAACATAAAATTGAAAATAAGTGAAAAATAATAATTACAAAATTACAAAAATAACAAAACAGAAAATAAACAAACCCTGGTTGTAACATAACAGGTGTAAGAAAATGTACACATGTATTGATGAATAGCATTCGGGAATGCTCATATTTTTGTCAGCAATATTTTAATTGAAAAAGGTTACTTTTAGAATATTTGCAGGTATTTGACATTGCAGATCTTTCAATGAATCTTAATAACCATTAAGGTCTGTTTAGCTACAAACAAAATTATGCAAACCTTACTATAATTGACTCTACCACAACAAATTAAAACTCATGCAGTTTCACTACAGGGATTTAGAATTTACAAGGATTTCACTATAGGGATTTTCACTACAGGAATTTAGCAAGAATGCTTTTTCACTTTTGGAGACTATTTTCATATTTAAGAAAGAAAAGAGTAATTGGTTTGAAACAAGTTTCATTAATCTTCATATAATTACATTTAATTAATTAATTAATTAATTAATAATATTCATATAATTATATAATAGGACCACATGATGTAGAGTTTAGTGCTTCTGCCTTCTGCAGTGTTATGGACCCTAATTCAAAGGCCCGGTCAGTCATTACCTCTGTGCAGTTTGAACATCTGTCACATGTTCAGGGCCCTCATGTATAAACGGTGCATACGCACAGAAAAATTGCATAAGAACTTTTCCACGTTCAAATCGCGATGTATAAAACCTACACTTGCCGTAAAGCCATGCACTTTTCCAAGGTACCTCATACCTTGTCGTACGCAAGTTCTCCGCTCTGTTTTGCAGACTGGCGGCACCCAGTGTCAAAGCAGTGCTACTGTTCCTGTGTCATTACTCTTTTATTTTCCTGGCGCGGCTTTATAAATACACTGAAACTAACTGCATATTGTTTATTAGTGTAATGCATCTGATTGTAATTAACTTGTAACAATATAATGGTCCAGGGAATAGCCATAGTATTCCAAATACCATAACTGCTTTATCGTTGTTACTCTCACTTCTCCTTCTTCTTCTTCTTCTTTCAGCTCCTCCCATTAGGAGTTGCCACAGCGGATCATCTTTTTCCATATTACTCTCACTGCACCACTCGGAGTATTTATATCACTGTATCTGAGTGTGAATCACAACAGCAGCTGATCGGAAAGAGAATTATCGGTATACAGCTTCAAGCACACGCTACCTCAGCCACAGCAAAACGTTTCAAAGCCTTTCATGTATGGACCTGTTCAGAAACAGTTTCATCCCAAGAACTTTAAACACACTCAATCAATTGCTCCTTGCAGAACTGTTTGTACTTATAAGTAGAATTACCTCAGTGTAAACTTGCACTACAGTTATAATATTGCACAGCCTGAGCCACTTTATAAAGCATGTATTTACATATGATGATGATATCATTTTTAAGATGAAATGCAGCAAAATATGTTTATTATATTATACAGGAAAACTTTAACTTCATTTAAATAATCTATATTCTTCACTGGGACTGGCGTGAAGGATAGAATACTATGAAGATATTTCAGTTTTCCTTAAACGTTTTGAAGAATCAGCTCTCTAAGCTTACAGATGGCTTAACATCTATTACAGAGCTGATTATGTGGTGATCGGTTACTTGGAGAAAGAAAAGCAAGGACTGCAGGGGCGGCCACGCCAATATATATTGAATATAAAACAGAAAGAGAAAATCACGACACAGCTAAAAATGTTGCGGCAAATTCCAACAAAAGTTAAACGATTGTGTCATGAGCACGAAGTGGCTATGCATTGTCCGCAACGGACGTGGCCATCCACCGTGCATGAGATACCATATTGACATTGGCGGGCAAAGGAGACACCGATTCTTTCTCTGCCCAAGGCCGCCACAAGTCTAGAGCCGCCCATAAGTACTGCTGCAATAAATAATTTCATCGAAGGTTGCGCACAATCACTGCGCCATGAAACCCATGTTTACTAATGTGCTTTAACTCCTATCATCATGAAAATGATACCACGTATACATCTCAGTATTTTAGTTATTCAGAGTGCTGTAATATCACAAATGTAATGGACTCTGTGTACAGTCAGAGGAAGAGAGCCGGTTTAAGAAGCAAGTAGTGATTCACACACATAGAGCACATAGAAGATCACATACAAAACAAAGCATTTAACGTGCTACTTTAATTACGATGTGATTTGAGAAACTGGTTAATTAAACAATTTTAAGATGACGTTTATGATGTTCTACTTTAATGACAAAATAAACTACATGATTAAAGTGGAAATTTCGAGATTTAAGTTGACATACCATACATCCCCACTGTGTGTCTTTTTTTCTCTGTATTCTAATAAGCTTTCATATGAAACTCAGATGGTGGGTTACGACTCGCCTTTTCACAGCGACTGATATCTGAGCTTTCAAGTTTCTCCAACACGCTATGTCACTCGATCAACTTCGTTTTGTTGATTATACCACAGTTTAATTAAACAAATAGTATGTTTTTCCTTTGCCTCCACTTGGTATTCGCTGAAATTCTTATATTTTCCCCCATGCTTTTCCCAGAAGGCTGAGGTTAAGGGCGATTTATATTGATTTGCATATTCAAAGTGGCATAATTCTGGGAGGAGTTGGGGCGGGACATAAAGCGCATGCACGAGTGTTACTCTTCATGCTGACCGGGATTTATGTAGTGGAAGAACGTGGAAGTTGGAGTACGCACAGATTCCTGCATCTGGATTTTTCTGTGCGTAAGCACATTTTGGCTTTTGTGCTTATGCCATGTTATAGTGCGAATTCTACGCACGGTGTTATACATGAGACCCCAGGTGTTTTTGTTTCAGATGTGATGATTTCCTCCCAAACTTTAAAACCATGTCCTGCATAAGATTGGGTATGTGGAGAATGTGCAATGCAATGAACACCATCCAGTCTGCAATAGATTCTGCCTTGAAAAGCTTTGGCCCCTAGCAATTCTAAATTAAAAAAAGGTCCAGGTAAAGAATGAATGGCTGATCATTATATACTATGTATTTTAAATAGTATAAAACTCGCCAATTCATTATCTGCATATCAGAAACATTAAAACAATTGTTCTCTGCTGACACACAGTCGCAGACCTACATTTTTTGGGGCCCTGAAGATTGAAATGTTATGGGGGCTCCTTCGCAACCAGCAACATGATCTGGGTAACCATTGTTATCTGATTCGATGGGGTTGTTCCAAGGCAGATTACCACAAAATCTGAGTTCTAAACTCAAAATGCTTAAGCAATATGGACTAAAGTTGCTCCTGGGGCCCCTCCGAGATTAGAGGCCCTGAAGTTTAAGCTTCATTAGTTTCATAGTAGATTCTACCCTGTGTCCATGCCAGCTTCAATGCCCCTGCCTCCATGCCAGCCAGCTGAGGAATATAACTCTCCAAAGTATGTCTTACAGTGTCTTTCAGATAAACATGCCCTGTGCACCACCTAAAGTAGGCACTCAGAGATTTCCTTACCAGACATCTGAAACAAGTCCACTAACTCTTTCTAAATCTAGAGTACCAGTAGTTCTACTTGTGGTCCTCCCTTTGAACAATATGCCACAATACTGATCACTGGAGTCAAACACAGCTCTAATGCATCCTGGGTGATATACTCCAGACATGGTTAAATACTATCCTTCTTTCCAATCTTGTAAAAAAATAATGGCTTTTGGAAGAGTTTCACAAAATTATCTTCATTCAAGTCTTCTTCTCAGGTGTATGATTAAGGATGACAAGTCCACTCACAGCTTTCTTTCTTTTCTTAGTAAGATGTTGTGTTGGTGAGTAAAAGGGAAAAGAGCTGACTGCTCAGTTACTGGTGCTAATTATGTTCATTTCTGACTATTGATTGAATGAACAGTTTGTCGTTAGTAGTTTGGCAGTTTTCCCTAACAAGCAGAATTTTTTATTTCAGACCTGTCTATGGTAGTGCTTAGATCTAAACAGTGATTCTGAAATGTTCCCTATTGAGTGTTTCTCATTCCAGAAGAGGTGATGTAGACTTGGATTTAAATTTGAAGGGCAACTATTCTCCCGTATGTTGGTGCAGTACACATTAACTGTTGTTGGTTCACGAACAAAACTAAGAAACATGTCACTAACTATGACCCAGCCAAGCTCTAACCTTACTGCATAAGGGACATTTCCCGAGTTATTTTTATGTTATCTTGTCTTTTGAACTTGAAGCATAATACGCCCAAGGTGAAGGAGTAACTGAACACAAGGTTTAATAGCAGGAATGAGGTAAACAATAGATTGGAGATTTCCGTGATTCTTTGCTGCCTGAGGAGTATGAATTTCTAATCCGTCTTTGAATTACATTCAAAAAGTGCAAGGACTTCAGAATATCTCATTGATACAGCAAACATGCAAATAGTATTGGGATGGGCAGGACGATTTCACACTAAGAAGAATAATGTGATATTACACTGATATCATAATTTCCTCAGATTGGGTTGGCCCTTAGTTTATTGCATGAGGTGTCTTCTTGTGTTCTTCCTTCTATGCTTGGAAAAGTTCATGGGGCTGTTCCTGGATACAGAACTGCAGTATGTTTGTTGTCACCACAGTCTTGCCAGGTAATTGTTTGCTGGAGAGCATGTAAAAGTAATTACATTGTCTTTGTGAAATGCTTTGTGCTCTTCTATAGTCTTTGCTATAAGACCTCTGTATCATTTAACACTAGAATCCCTGAAGCCTACAAAAAAAACTCCTTCAAACATCTCCATTAGCGTCTTTTCTTCTGTAAAAGTGTCGATCAGCACAAGCAGCAAGCAGTCTGCTGTCCCATCCCACCCCTCCGAACCCTGTGCTCAACTCATGCAAAAAGTTCTCCTAGCTCAAGACTCTTTACCTGGGTGTGAGGTGCCTGCAATTATATAGGGTAAATAATATATTGTCATTTGGAACACATGCATTTTATGTGTGTTTCATGTCTACAACGATCTGGTTAAGTGCAGAATAAAAGGAAATGTGAGAAATAAGAGAAATGTTGAACACATACCTAAAACAGAAACTTTTTTAATGTTATAGTACTAATGACAAAACTTTTGCATGGAGTGCATAATGTGTGAAGACTGAAGTCCAAATATCAAATAAACACATTCACAAAATGTACACGTATAACAAAACGAGCAATTTTATCTATACTAATAAAAGGCAAAGCCCTCACTCACTCACTCACTCATCACTAATTCTCCAACTTCCCGTGTAGGTAGAAGGCTGAAATTTGGCAGGCTCATTCCTTATAGCTTACTTACAAACGTTGGGCAGGTTTCATTTCGAAATTCTACGCGTAATGGTCATAACTGGAACCTATTTTTCTCCATATACTGTAATGGACTTTAGCGTGATGGCCGTGGGGGGTGGAGCTGCGTGTCACATCATCACGCCTCCCACGTAATCACATGAACTGACTGTGAACGCAGTACGTAGAAAAGAAGGAAGAGCTCCCAAAGAGTGCTGAAGAAAAACGCTGAATACTTTATTCGCGAGATACAAGTTTAATGAGAAGACACGAGATATAAACAAGCTTTGTAATGGAGTTAAAATTGCTGTAGCGAGAAACTTTTAAGTGCCGGGTCTTAGCTAACATTAAATAAAGCCGTGGACATCGTAACATCACACAAGAGAGCAGCTCACGTGAACTAACTGAACGCGGTACGAGTGATCTCTTCCATGCATCAAACCTGTTCAAGAAATGCATTACACAATTGAGAAGGTGGGAAAAGAATATGCTCCGAGCTGAGCTCCACAGCTAACGCGGTCTTACGGAAGCAACTTCGTCACGCTGCCACCAAATACTCACAGAAAAATCCACAAGTTAATACACATGCTGTCTCTAGAGTTTCTCCACACTCAATGTATTCCTTGCATCCCCGTTACACCCTCTGATCTCCCATTTCAATTCAGATGCCTCCAATTTCCAGTAAGGCTCTGCTTCGCAATGAGAAGTAATAAGTCTCAGGGACTGACCCTACAAAAGGTTGCCATTGATTTCAGGCAAGATTGCTTTTCTCCTGGACAACTATACATTGCATTCTCAAGAGTGAACTCGCGCAGCTTCGTCATATTACAACCAGAGTGCTGAACTGACAATGTGATATATAAAGAGAACTATAATAATCGTAATAAATGAACAATAAAAGAGCGGAGAACCCGTGGATTAAATAAAAAGTCAGCTTCCTTGGCAAGGCAAGGACAAAGGATGGCTTTATATGTCGTTCGTTTATAAAACAGCGGAGAAGCTGTGTAAAGGCTGCTTCACAAAAAAACAGCGGAGCGCCTTATATGAGCAGGCAGTCAGCTAAAGAAGAGAATCAATAAATATTTATAATCGTAATAAAGAACAAAAAATAGGGTACAAGCCGCGGATTAAATAAAGGAAATGGGTACCTGAACAGTAAAGTAAGTCTCGCATTGCTACACAATAACTATAACAATCGTAATAAACGAACAATAAAACAGTACAGAACCGCGAAGCAAGGAGAAACGACGGCCTTATATGCCGTTCGTTTATAAGGCAGCGGAGAAGCTGTGTGAAGGCAGCTACACAAAAAAACAGCAGAGCGCCACACTCTGAATGTATTCCTCGCATCACCGTTATACCCTCTGATCTCCCATTTCAATTCAAATGCCTGAAATTTCCAGTAAGGCTCTGCTTCGCGATGACAATTATTAAGTCTCAGGGTAAGACCCTACAAAAGGTTGCCATTGATTTGAGGCAACATTGCTTTTCTCTTGGACAACTATACGTTGCATTCTCAAAAGTAATCTCAGTGCACAGCTTGGTCATATTACAACCAGAGTGCTGAACTGACAACGTGGTATGCAAAGAGATCCTTAACAGATAGTTATTGGTATATTTTTCCTCAGTTTAAAAAGGTTTTCTTTTCTTCTTAATAAAAATTTAAAAGCAGTTCTTCGTCACTGTGAAGCGCGGGGATTTTGCTATATACAGTATATACAGTATCTATACTAATAAAAGGCAAAGCCCTCACTCACTCACTCACTCACTCACTCATCACTAATTCTCCAACTTCCCGTGTAGGTAGAAGGCTGAAATTTGGCAGGCTCATTCCTTACAGCTTACTTACAAAAGTTGGGCAGGTTTCATTTCGAAATTCTACGCCTAATGGTCATAACTGGAAGGTATTTTTCTCCATTAACTGTAATGGAGTTGAGCTGGAAAACGCGGGGCGGAGTTTCGTGTGACATCATCACGCCTCCCACATAATCACGTGAACTGACTGTCAACGCAGTACGTAGAAAACCAGGAAGATCTCCAAAAAGCGCTTAATAAAACATGCATTATATAATTGAGAAGGCAGCGAAACAATAAGAAGCGAGCGAGTGACATATACTACCATATTCATGAGTGCTGCTACCTCGGAAAGAAAGCAAGGTGTAAACCTAAACTTTAAATTAAGTTCATAGACAGGCTACCGCTGGCGTTTCACATGCCCACAGGTAATGCGGGATACAAGTTTAATGAGAGGACGCAGGATATAAACGAGAGTTTTGATCACTTTGTGACTAAGTTAAAATTGTAGGTGAAGGGGTGTGCTTATGCAAATTCGAGACTGTGTTTGTGGGGATTGACAGTTAAAGGCGGGTGGGGAGTCACGTCATCATCTCCCTCCCATTTACCTCATTTCGCTCTGAGCTGAGCTCAGCGCTAACGCCGTCTTCCGAAGCAACTTCGTCAGACTGCCACCAAATACTCACAGAAAAATCCACAAGTTAATACACACACTGTCTCTAGAGTTTCTCCACATTGAATCCTCCAGGCACTACTTACAAAAGGTTACATTGACAATCGTGTTACGTTATTTTTAAAATCTTTCCTTTTCTTAGCACAAGCACAGCTGAGAAGCTTGATGCATGTGCTCCATAACGCGTTAAAAATAATGCATTTAATCACACTTTGCATTACAAGCAAAGGGAGCTTTTGTCAATGCATGATTTCCTGGTACACCGATTACATTGATTAGCGCATCCCGATTCATTTTACCCTCGCACCACCTTAGTTTGAGAAGAAGTATGAAAAAATATGAGGTTAACACAGAAAAACAGATCACCAATTCAAGCTTTATGAATAATCGATTAAGCCATCAATAATTGTTTTGGTAAAGCCATCCTCCTTCCATTTTATAATTTTTCCGCCACTAGCCATGATTAAATGAACGGTAAAAAAGTAAGAGCAAAGCGAGGGTGACTTATTTAGGCAGGCATATATATGACAGCAACACTCATGACAATGTCAATCATGTTACGTTATTATTAAAATGTTTCCTTTTCTTTTCATTACTTCTTTAACACACTACTTCTCCGCTGCGTAGCGGGTATTTTGCTATATATATAATATATGAATTACCTCCAAAGAGCACTGAGACTTTTGATATAATGAACGTGTGTACAAAAGGGGTCTCCTGCCCAGCAAAAGTCGAGCAGCCAGCGCGCGTGCATAGCTGTGCCGGCCTTTGAGACGCTGACTGCGCTTCTGCCTTAAGTCAAAGTGAGCACTTTTAATTTTTTTCATCCTCCCCCTGCGCTATAGCCCAGACAAGTGCAAACACGGGACCCCTTTTCTACACCACGGCAAAATAATATTAAGGCGATTCACACTTTCTTTTGCACGTATACGATTATGAGGTCCTCGGCTCGGATTATGAAGACACACCCAAGACCCACCGCGACTGTCCCCAAAAGGCGATCATAACGTCAGCGAACACATCTCTCTATACTATATAAAAGAAAAAGGCAACTTTCCTTTCTTTACACCTTTTTTCCTTTTATCCCAAACCAAAGCCTTTCTCTCTTAACACTGCAGAGGACACAAAAATAATTTTCTTTAATTGCGGTAAGGCACATTACCAGAGGCACAAATTTGAACATTCACATAGAAAATGTAATTTCTATACCACAGCCGTCGTGTAGCGCCTTTCAAAGGGATCTACTACCGAGAGATGATCCATATACATTTTAGCTGCTGTTAGTTACTTACCTGTTGTGTTACACAGTCTTTAAAATGTAGTTTACCCGCAACCACTCCAGTAGTGATCAGTGTACCTGTACTTCTTGAAACGTTAATGTTTTACTGTTTAATAACTTATAGACTATATTTTATTATTTTTCCCTTGCACTCAGTGACCAAAGCTATACACACACATATAGACACATACAAACATACACACAAGTATATGTATGTGTATATATATGTATGTATGTATATATATATATATATACACACACACACACCCCTATCTAGATTATATATATATACACACACACAAACACACACATACATACATACATACACACATATATATAATTTGTGTGTGTGTATGTATGTATGTGTGTGTATATATGATGTAGATAGGTATGTATATATATATATATATATATATATATGTGTGTGTATATGTAGATATGTATATAGATATGTAGATATAAAGATATGTATGTGTATATATATATATGTATATATATATATATATATATATATGTATGTATGTATGTATGTATGTATGTGTGTGTGTGTGTGTGTGTGTGTATATATATGACAGCAGCAATCCAAGCTGTGAGAAAACAGTAAAAAGGAGGCGTGTCGGACGTCGTGGTACATTTTCTGATGCAGCTAGATGAAAATAACTTTGTGACGCTGCCACCAATACACAAAACAATTACTTTTACAATCATGTTACATTATTTTTAAAATGTTTCCTTTTCTTTTTCATAACTTCTTTAACACATGATATCGCTGAAGCGCGGGTATTTTGCTATATATATATATATATCACAGCGACACTCATAACAGTGACAAAACAATTACATTGACAATCATGTTACGTTATTTTCAAAATGTTTCCTTTTCTTTCTCTTTCCTTCTTTAACACACTACTTCTCCGCTGCCAAGCGGGTATTTTGCTATATATATATAGATAGATAGATAGATATGAGAACAACACTCATATCAATGACAAAACAATTACATTAACAATCATGTTACGTTATTTTTAAAATTTTTCCTTTTCTTTTTCGTACCTTCTTTAACACACTACTTCTCCGCTGCGAAGCGCGGGTATTCTGCTAGTAATATAGTAAAATAAGCAGAGGACACAAGCATAAAGTTTTGGGGAATTGCACCCCTTGTACTGCAACAAAAATGGGTCTCTCTTTGACATAAACAATCAAAAATCATAAGACCAAGATGGCGGGTTTGGGGGGACAATATATCGGGATGGACCGGAAATCAGACGTGAAGGCTGCTGGGAAGGCGTGATGGATTGTGGGAGGTTGACGTCATCTTTGGGGGACCAGAGGGAAGAAAGGAACCCGGAAGAAAGAAACCCGGAAGTGGAGACTGTCGCGTGCTCCGGGCTTTATGGCGACGTCGCTTCGTCTTTTCTATGGGAGAAAGGAGAGAGAGGTTAGTACGCTGTCTTTGTCCCCCGGCCAGGTTTATTGTGGCGCGCATCGAGTCGTTCAGCTGTTCCCGATGCGCTTGTGCGTGACAATATATATATATATGTGTGTATGTATGTATGTATGTATATATATATATGTATTTATATGTGTATATATATGTGGATATGCATATATATATATATGTGTGTGTGTATATATGTAGATATGTATATATATGTAGATCTGTATATTTATGTATATATGTGTCTGTGTGTATATGTGTGTGTATGTATGTATGTATGTGTATATATATATATGTATGTGTATGTGTGTGTATATATGTATATTTATCTGTAGATGTGTATATGTATACAGTATATATAAATAGATATGTGTATGTGTACATATGTGTATATGTATATATGTTTATATGTATATGTATATATGTTTATATGTGTGTGTGTGTGTATATATATATATTTATATATATGACAGCAACACTCATAACAGTGACAAAACAATTACATTGACATTCATGTTACGTTATTTTTAAAATGTTTCCTTTTCTTTTTTTTTTTTTTTATTTATTTATTTATTAATTTTATTACAATCAATACATAGCAATCAAGTTTTTACAAAAAAAAAGAATTATGTTAAGAACAGATCGATCCCCACCTTTTCTTTTTCATAACTTCTTTAACACACTACTTCTTCGCAGCGAAGCACGGGTATTTTGCTAGTTCAAGAATATAACCGAAGAAAAAGAAATTGGGTTAGGGTACAATGCTGTCACTACCCATTGGGTGGTGCAGCAGTAAGAACTGCTAACTCATAATCAAGAGGTTGCGCGTTCAATTCCGGGCGCTTCCTAGAATTTCCACTTTGAGTAGTGAGCTTCTCTTATTGTTACTATTATAGAATGAAAACATACATTTTATTTGAGTCTGTAACATCTTGTGTAAACCTATGGTATTTTTTTTTTAAATTCAGTTTTATTCTTTCAGTCGCGTTCACGCTCACCCTGATCTGACACTGTTGTTTTCAAATATAAATGTGCTATAACAGAGGTGAACTCAGATTAGGATGAGGGTACTACATCAGAGAAATAGAACAGAAGCCCTCCCCGTAAGAAACGTCCACTCACACATAAGAACAATGTAGCTGCACCAGGCATAAAAGCGAAATATTGGTACCGTTTGGATGCAGCATATGTGTCCTTCAATGAAACAGCAGGGCATGCTGAGCTTGCCAAAGTATCGTGCAAAGATCTGTTTGTGATTATGTTTTGTAATGGGCTTTGAAAAAGTTCATATGTTACTTATATCAAAGCCACATTGAATGTTATTTACCTATATTTATTTACTTATGTTCCTACAGCATAAAGTCACAAGTAGACTGCAGAGCTTCCTGTTTTTGATCAACATGGGCATGCTCATAAACTACATGTGTAATGCTACTTCAGTAGGCTAATGTGGAAGCTCCTGTTGCACTTTATGCAACTGTTGTGGCGGTTCTGCCTTTGTCCAGAAATGGTTTCATAAGCTTTATGACCTTAGTCTCGGAAAGTCTTTCTCCCGTGGGACGACTAGGATCTTTTCACTGAATAAGAAGATGTACTTTGTCAGCATGCCTATAGTTAACGAAAAAGAGAAAAAACAGAAATGCAAAAAAGCAACATTTATAGAATGTAAGTTAGGGGGTAAAGACATTCATAATATTGTTTTTGATGAGGTGTTAATATAATTTGATTTTTTATTTACTTTTTATTACATTTTACTATGTTTTATTGCAGACGACGGGAAAACATGGAAGAAGATGATCCGCTGTGGTGACCCCTAATGGGAGCAGCCAAAGAAGAACAAGGCTTTTTTACTTCTGCTTTAACTTTTTTACTTTCTACAACATGTTATTATTCTTTGGTATTTAATACAGTTATAGTGAAATACCCAAGTAACTGATCTTTAATCTATAATAACTAAGGACAAATCCGTCTTCCCCCCGCAACCCACATACTCTTCTATATACCATCTCTTTAAATACAACTGCTTTTTCTAATGGAAGAGCACTCTAACACCCTTTGAGCGGCTCAGCCGCAAAATAGTGGGCGCCCAGCATTTGCCCTTGGGTGTTGCCGAGCGAATCGAGCAGGGCCCCCTAGTTATTATTATTATTTTTATTATTCTCTGGCCAATTACAATTAACAAGCAATCGTGCAGTGGGTAGCACTGCCATCTTACAGATTCAAAATACTAAGGTTGAATCCTTGGCCCGTTTGTTGTCTGTGTAGAGTTTATATATTCCTAAATTCTCATAGGCATGCAAGTTTTCTTATGTGGCAATTCCAAAGTCTCACTCCATTAGCACAAGTTGGCTTTGCAATAGACTGGCTTCCTGTCCTGGGCTTTTCCATCCTCTTGCACAGTGCTGCCAGGTTAGGCCCTGGCTTCCTGCCGCCCTAAATTAGATTCACTAGAGTTGAGAATGAGATGAGGTAACTAATACAGAAATACAAATCTTGATTCCATATGTCAGACTCCATAATTTTTAATGATGTTATAATGTGAGGGGAGCATGAAGGCAGAGAGGATAGTCCTACTAATTCAAAGGTTCGGGAACCTGGGATCGACTAAATGACTTAGTGACTGTTTCAGAGTACCATTAAATGTGTTCATTTCTTTCATCGATTTTATCAGCAGATACTTTAGTAGGGGCTTCAGGGTCTTGCATAAATGTGTCACTTATGGCAATTTAACACAAACATAGCCTTTGTTAATATCATGTTATATAGCAGTAAGTGACTAATAGATGTAGGCAGCTCCTCTTCTAAAGTCTTTGGTGCCTTTGCAAGTCTGATTAAGATCAAAAGCAGAGTTTGGTGGCTGTTGTTCTAAATTCTTATTGATACCTTTTAATTATGGAGATGAATAAGATTTGTGTGTGTGCACATTTTAGTGCTCATGCTCCACACTAGACTTATCTATGTGCTTGATCCTTATGTCATTGTTGGCAGCCTGTTTGGTATAACGGGCTGGACCAGATACTAGATCAAAGGTTTTCATCTCCCCTGAGTAATGCAGCACATTCTGCAGCAAACTATGATATATGAGCTAACCTCTGTTGACATTTCTATCTGACTATAATATTGGAAAAACAACTTCAGAGTATAAAGCAGTAAGAAAATCTTTGGCTTGGTGTTAAAGTTAATTTTCTTCTGACAGCCAGCAGCAGTTTTGCTGATACATTAATCCCATAACTAGAGAATATATGGGAGGGTAGTATAGGTATAGATTCCTTGCATTTTCACTTTAGAAATTTTAGGGACAATACTAATAATAGTACTATCAAGTTCACCTGAATGAAAGTTTCATGCTTTCAAAAAACATCCAGATATTACATAATATATTGGACTTGATTAACAGTGTAGACAATGAATGAGAAATGTAAATGCAAAAAAATACCTTTGCTTTCTGCAATTCATTTAGACAATACAGCAGCGGAGAAAGTTGCAACTTCAGGTAGCATTTAATAGAAAATATATTATTAAAATATTCTTTTTTTTTTAAATTAAGCAGGCAGTTTATTAGTATTGAATTACCGTATAATAGGAGGGCTACAAAATTAAATATCAGCACTGGATTGCAGTGTGGCCCTACTCTGATAATAAAGCAGTAATATAATTATGTAATTTGGATATATAAAATTATATCATCATGTAAATGTAAATGATTTTTGCAAGGTGCTTAAATGAAGAGGAACTATATAAACTTAGGGTTAGCTGATTACCTGAATACACATGTGTACTAGAACACTATCCAGATATGGAACATGTCTAGTGCCCAATGATTTCAAGAAAGGCTTTGGCTCCCCCTTAGGCTGAACTAGATTTAGAGGGTGTGAAAATGGATTGATGAGGGGGTGATAGGTTAAGAAACATCTCTAGTGTACCACAACATTGGCTACATCAAATAAGCTACAAAAACAGATAAACAACTGTGAAGATTAAATTTTATTCTATACTAGCAAAATACCCACGCTTCGCAGCAGAGAAGTAGTGTGTTAAAGAAGTAATGAAAAAGAAAAGGAAACATTTTAATAATAACATAACATGATTGACAATGTAATTGTTTTGTCATTGTCATGAGTGTTGCTGGCATATATATATAAATAAAAAAAAAAAAATATATATATATATACACACACACATATATATATATATATTGTCACAAAGTTGAGACATACTCAAAGAAAGGTTTGGGGCAGGCACCCGTATAATCTCAAAACCTGGCTGCACAGTCGTTCTTTTCAAAGAGATATAGCACTGAAGTGCATACAACTAGTCCAAGACAAGACTTAGGAAAAAGGGAAAAAAGGCAGGCTTTTAAAGGGGAAGACAGGAAGTTAGGTCATAAGGATCGGGTACGTGTTCATCGCTCATTGGATCAGGCCCAGACGTGACATCAGGGGGTCCGGAGCTGGTAAGGTCTGTTTCCATTGGTTCGGTCCCGGAAGTGATGTCAAGAGAGCCAGGTGGAGTTTCCCAGGAATGGTCTACAGGTAAGTGAGAAAAAGCCAGTGCACTCTGCCACATCCCGGCATGCCTCAGAACTGCCTTCACTTAAGCCCTTTATATACTAGCAGAATACCCGCGCTTCGCAGCGGAGAAGTAGTGTGTTAAAGAAGTTATGAAAAAGAAAAGCAAACATTTTAAAAATAACGTAAGATGATTCTTAATGTAATTGTTTTGTCATTGATATATATATATATATATATATATATGTAATGTCAGCTATATATATATATATATATAGCAAAATACCTGCGATTGGCAGCGGAGAAGTAAAAAGAAAAGGAAACATTTTAATAATAACGTAACATGATTGACAATGTAATTGTTTTGTCATTGTCATGAGTGTTGCTGGCATATATATATATATATATATATATATATATATATACATCTATACACATACATATATCTATACACATACATATATACAGTTATATATATATACATATACACACATACATATATATACATATATACACATACTGTATATATACACACACACATATATACATACTGTATATACAACATATACAAATCTACATATATATATCTACATATATATATTAGGGGTGGGACTCGATTAAAAAAATTAATCCAATTAATTAGAGGCTGTGTAAGAATTAATCTTGATTAATCGTATGTAATCACACGTAAATTTGCCCCAAATCGCAAATGTTTTTTTTTTTTAATTTAAAACGGTTTTAGTGGGCTTACAGAATCAAATAATAGACATGGACATGAATATTGTAAACTGAAGCTGTTTTAATTTCTGAAAAAAAAAGCTTTTAAACTGCATTTGAATTCAAAACAGAAACAAAAATATCATCCCTGGTTAAAATTGGGCAGACTTAAAAATAAAGTGGTAGTTTAAGTACTTTAAGTACATTTTCAGAATAGTATTGTCTTTAAATAATAATAACCAAAATTTCAACATAAAGTGCAGTTTTCTTCTTAAAAAAATAAGTCAGAAACATAAAAGGTAATTTGACCAGCTTACTCTTTAAACTCTGAGTAACATTAGCCAAAATTATTTTGTACATTAGGCTAAAACAGTGTGATCATTGAACATTTTGTAATTAGATGTATTTAGAATTACTAACGGTCACGGAAGTCCAATGATCCCAGTAAGAGCCAGAAAGTCTGCTTTCTGTAATGCATCTAATTTTGCTTGCTTTTCAGTGTGCACAAAACCATGCTTTTATCAAGGCTTCGCTCAGGTAGTCGAAATGATCAGTCGTAGGAACGCGCTTTATTCCGACTCTAACATTTTTGTAGCTGTGATGTGTGCATCAGTGTAATGGATGTACCAGGAAATCATGCATTGACAAAAGTTCCGGTTTGCTTGGAATTGAAAGTGTGATTAAATGCGTTATTTTTTAACGCTTTATGGAGTACATGCATCGAAGCTTCTCAGCTGTGCTTGTGCTAAGAAAGGGAAAATTTTAAAAATAACGTAACATGATTCTGCGTTAACCTAATATTTTTCATACGTCCCAAACCAAGGAGATGCGAAGGTAAAATGAATCAGGTAGCGCATACATAGTCAGTACACCCTCTCGAATCGAACCTCGAATGTCGGCGTTAGAGGCTTAAGACTCTACAATTGAGCCACAGCGTGTGGCTTGTCTATGCTAAAGTATGTATTGTAGATCGGGGTATATATATACATTTATATATATACAGTGGTGTGAAAAACTATTTGCCCCCTTCCTGATTTCTTATTCTTTTGCATGTTTGTCCCACAAAATGTTTCTGATCTTCAAACACATTTAACCATTAGTCAAATATAACACAAGTAAACACAAAATGCAGTTTTTAAATGATGGTTTTTATTATTTAGGGAGAAAAAATCCAAACCTACATGGCCCTGTGTGAAAAGTAATTGCCCCTTGTTAAAAAATAACCTAACTGTGGTGTATCACACCTGAGTTCAATTTCCGTAGCCACCCCTAGGCCTGATTACTGCCACACCTGTTTCAATCAAGAAATCACTTAAATAGGAGCTGCCTGACACAGAGAAGTAGACCAAAAGCACCTCAAAAGCTAGACATCATGCCAAGATCCAAAGAAATTCAGGAACAAATGAGAACAGAAGTAACTGAGATCTATCAGTCTGGTAAAGGTTATAAAGCCATTTCTAAAGCTTTGGGACTCCAGCGAAACCACAGTGAGAGCCATTATCCACAAATGGCAAAAACATGGAACAGTGGTGAACCTTCCCAGGAGTGGCCGGCCAACCAAAATTACCCCAAGAGTGCAGAGACGACTCATCCGAGAGGTCACAAAAGACCCCAGGACAACGTCTAAAGAACTGCAGGCCTCACTTGCCTCAATTAAGGTCAGTGTTCATGACTCCACCAAAAGAAAGAGACTGGGCAAAAACGGCCTGCATGGCAGATTTCCAAGACGCAAACCACTGTTAAGCAAAAGAACATTAGGGCTCATCTCAATTTTGCTAAGAAACATCTCAATGATTGCCAAGACTTTTGGGAAAATACCTTGTGGACTGATGAGACAAAAGTTGAACTTTTTGGAAAGCAAATGTCCCGTTACATCTGGCGTAAAAGGAACACAGCATTTCAGAAAAAGAACATCATACCAACAGTAAAATATGGTGGTGGTAATGTGATGGTCTGGGGTTGTTTTGCTGCTTCATGACCTGGAAGGCTTGCTGTGATAGATGGAACCATGAATTCTACTGTCTACCAAAAAATCCTGAAGGAGAATGTCCGGCCATCTGTTCGTCAACTCAAGCTGAAGCGATCTTGGGTGCTGCAACAGGACAATGACCCAAAACACACCAGCAAATCCACCTCTGAATGGCTGAAGAAAAACAAAATGAAGACTTTGGAGTGGCCTAGTCAAAGTCCTGACCTGAATCCAATTGAGATGCTATGGCATGACCTTAAAAAGGCGGTTCATGCTAGAAAACCCTCAAATAAAGCTGAATTACAACAATTCTGCAAAGATGAGTGGGCCAAAATTCCTCCAGAGCGCTGTAAAAGACTCATTGCAAGTTATCTCAAACGCTTGATTGCAGTTATTGCTGCTAAGAGTGGCCCAACCAGTTATTAGGTTCAGGGGCAATTACTTTTCACACAGGGCCATGTAGGTTTGGATTTTTCTCCCTAAATAATAAAAACCATCATTTAAAAACTGCATTTTGTGTTTACTTGTGTTATATTTGACTAATGGTTAAATGTGTTTGATGATCAGAAACATTTTGTGTGACAAACATGCAAAAGAATAAGAAATCAGGAAGGGGGCAAATAGTTTTTCACACCACTGTATATACCCGTGTACCGCAGTGGAGAAGTAGAAGTTATGAAAAAGAAAAGGGAACATTTTAAAAATAACGTAACATGATTGTCAATATACAGTAATTGTTTTGTGAGTGTTATTGAATGTTGCTGTCATCAAGGATTTGATTATCATTATTTCTTTCAATCAGGCTCGTATTTGTAGGATGTGTTCAAGTTACATTCCGTGTTTGTCAATCGTTGTAAAGATAAGAGGTTTCATTCATCGATTAGTTCCTTACTGCATCAATAAACAGCTCGTCTTCCTCTTTATCTGAGACGTGACAAACTGCATGCACGTTTTTTTTTTTACACTGTCTTCCTTTAGCAGGACATTCACTTTTTCCACCGTGTGCTTTGTTTCGCAGTAGCTGCACTTATGAATATGATTCTATGTATAAGACGCTTCATATTTTTTTGCTGCCTTCTCAATTGTGTAATTCGGTTTTTGTTCAGCACTCTTTGTAACTGTTGCTTTTGTCTGTGCACTGCGCCAGTTCACGTGAGCCGCTTGGTGTTCTTGCATCGAAGGTTCCCAGCTGTACTGGTGCCATCTCGTGTAATGTCAGCTAAGACCCGGCACTTAAAAGTTTCTCTCGCAGTTTCAATGAGTTTGTGCCAGACACCATCCTGACCATCTCATCTTCCTCTGCATAAGCGCAGTCCTTCACCCGTGAACATTTACCGGCAGTGTTTGTATTGGATTGCCGCTGATGGACGGCCTTATATGGGCAGGCACTAAATTACAAACGCTAGTGGCAGCCTGTCTATGAACTTAATTTAATATAAACTTACGGTTCACGCCGTGCTTTGTTTCCGCAGTAGCTGTACTTATGAATATGCTTGTATGTATCATTTGCTTCATAATGTTTTTCTGCCTTCTCAATTGTGAAATGGCGTTTTGTGCTCATCGCTGTTTGGAGTTCTTCCTTGTTCTCTACGTACTTACGTAGGAGGCGTGATGATGTCACACGAAACTCCGCCCCCCACGGCCATCTCCAACTCAAGACTCCATTACATTATATGGGGAAAAATAGCTTCCAGTTATGACCCTTATGCATAGAATTTCGAAATGAAACCTGCCCAACTTTTGTAAGTAAGCTGTAAGGAATAAGCCTGCCAAATTTCAGCCTTCTACCTACACGGGAAGTTGGAGAATTAGTGATGAGTCAGTGAGTCAGTGAGTGAGTCAGTGAGTGAGTGAGTGAGGGCTTTGCCTTTTATTAGTATAGATATATATATATATATATATCTCCTTTGGGGTGCGAGCAGCTGTTGCTGGGGCTGCCAGAATCCATTGAGGAAGAAAAATTAAAAACATTATTTGTACAAAATCTTAATTTATCTATCAATTCCTAAATAGTTAAATGGGCAGGCTATTTCGTATCAGTGCAATACGCTGCTTGTTAAAATGGATGACTCCCGCTCTTACGTGCACTTAGTGCTGCGTGGGTATTATGAACTATCGTATCTGTTCAAGTTCTATTTAAATTTTAAATATAAGTAATTTTTATTTGGTCGACAGAAATATGTTTAGTAGGAATCTAAGTTAAATTTAGTCACCATTGCATAAATTTTTCTTCACCATAGAAATTTAAAGACTAAATTCAACTTCCATTCTTACCAAAGATATTTCTGGTGACTAAATAGAACGTACTTATATCTATATTCGAGCTATTGAGCTGTCGCCTGTCTGCCTGAATAAGTCACCCTCGCTTCGCTCTTACTTTTTTACCGTTAATTTAATCAGGGCTGGTCGCGGAAAAATTATAACATGGAAGGAGGATTACACTAAGTATGGCTATACCAAAACAATTATTGATGGCGAATAAAGTATCCATTATTCATAAAGCTTCAATTGGTGATCTGTTTTTCTGCATTAACCTCATATTTTTTCATACTTCTTCTCAAACCAAGGGGTTCGAGCGTAAAATGAATCGGGAAGCGCTGATATATATATATTGAATATATTGAAATAGTTTTACTGTCAAATAATGCAAACAGTACGCAGCACGTGTTTTGCCCTAATTCTGGGCTCATCAGGCAGTACACACTCACTGCACCCCCTCTTGGGAATCGAACCTCGGACGTCAGCGCTAGAGGCGAAGCCTCTCATGTTGCGCCACGGCGTGTGGTTCATTTATTTGACAGTATGTAGATCAGGGTGTATATATATATACAACAGCTGCTAAAAATCGAAAAATGAATATATTTCAACCAAATTTACAGAGTATGTTCCAAAATATGTGTTTATTTCTCCACATAATCGCTGTCAACTTCTTCAGCCTGGGCACCAGCTTTTTTATACCCACATCGAATATGCTCCGCTCCACCTCTGAAAGCCACTTCTCCACTGTCTCCTTCACCTCCTCATCGTTGAAAAAATGTTTCTCACCCAAGAATTCTTTCAGTTTGGTGAAAAGGTGAAAATCGATGGATCTCGGCCGCGGATTCGCGACGCAAAGTGAAGAACTTGATGACCGAATGAATCTCTCACTGGCGGTAGGTGGAGCAAACGGCCTCAGCAGAGGTTGACGAACTTGCTTGCTGTGATGACATTTCAAAACTGACTGACTCAGTCCCGGGCTTATTTTGACCGTTAGGACGCCCCTACACGCAGGTATGCCAACCTTCGAAAAAAAAATTCCCTGCACCCTCCAGGGCACTTGTAACCTTTTTTTATGAATATCCCTCGTATATACTGTATATATATATACATATATATATATATATATATATATATATATATATATATATTACTTTTGAGAATGCAACGTATAGTTTTGTCCAGGAGGAAAGCAATGTTGCCTCAAATCAATGGCAACCTTTTGTAGGGTGTATCCCTGAGACTTATTAATTGTCATCGCAAAGCAGAGCCTTACTGGAAATTTGAGCCATTTTAATTGAAATGGGAGATCAGAGGGTATAACAGTGATGCCAGGAATACATTCAGAGTGTGGTGCTCTGCTGTTTTTTTGTGTAGCTGCTTTCACACAGCTTCCCGGCTGCTTTATAAACGAATGCCATATAAAGCCATTGTTTCTCCTTGCTTCGCGGTTCTGTATTGTTTTATTGTTCGTTTATTACGATTCTTATAGTTATTGTGTAGCTATTCGAGACTTACTTTACTGTTCAGGTACCCATTTCCTTTATTTAATCCACAGCTTGTACGTTATTTTTTGTTCGTTTATTACGATTATAGATATTTATTGATTCCCTTCTTTAGCTGACTGCCTGCTCATATAAGACGCTCAGCTGTTTTTTTGTGAAACAGCCTTTACACAGCTTCTCCGCTGTTTTATAAACGAACGACATATAAAGCCATCACCTTGTCAATTGTGTAATGCGTTTTTTGAACAGGTTTGATGCATGGAAGTGATAACTCGTACTGTGTTCAGTCAGTTCATGTGAGCTGCTCTCTTGTGTGATGTTGCGATGTCCATGGCTTTATTTAATGTTAGCTAAGACCCGGCACTTAAAAGTTTTTGGCTGCACTCCGGCTGTAATATGACGAAGCTGCGCAAGATCACTCTTGAGAATGCAATGTATAGTTGTTCAGGAGAAAAGCAATCTTTGGGAGCTCTTCCTTCTTTTCTACGTACTGCGGTCACAGTCAGTTCACGTGATTATGTGGGAGGCGTGATGATGTCACATGCAGCTCCGACCCCCACGCCATAGAGCTAACATCCATTACAGTATATAGAGAAAAATAGGTTCAAGTTATGACCATTACGCGTAGAATTTCGAAATGAAACCTGCCCAACTTTTGTAAGTAAGCTGTAAGGAATGAGCCTGCCAAATTTCAGCCTTCTACCTACACAGGAAGTTAGTGATGAGTGAGTGAGTCAGTGAGTGCTTTGCCTTTTATTAGTATAGATTTTAATGAGTTTACCTATTAACATCAATCAGCCCATGTTGCATTGAGATGCTCAAATCCATTCGAATGACTCATGTCAGCAACTTCTTATGGACTGCACGTTTGTGTCTCAGTAAAGATTATGGAGCTGTTTACCTTTTATAAAAAGTCAGTAAAAGATAATGCTAGATTAAACTAGTCCCATGCAAACTGACATGTCAGTAAAATTCCTTAATTTTTTGTGCAAACAGCATTTCCCCCAGGATTTGAGAGTTTTTTGTGAAACAAATGGAGGCAGCCAAAGAACTTGACCGTTCTCACACATAGAACCACTTAAAAATGACTCATATCATGTTGGTGAAGAAGACAAGTATGTGGACAAAGGAGCTTGTTACGTTACATAGGTTTTCATATGCTTTTTCCATTTTAATTTTTACATTCATTTCACAGAAACTCTAGGTGGAAAAGGTGGTACAATTGTCTTGTTTATTATTTTGCTATCGTGTTGAAAGTGTAATTATCAGGAGGCCTCTGTAGGGAGCAAATTAAAGAGGACTTAGAAGGAGGTCGAACTCTATATAAGTAAGCTAGCAGGTCTGTCTGTTTTCTCCATTTCACCAACTCTGTTGACTAGGAAGAAGGCTTTTAGTCATTGTCCTGCTTCTGTCCACTGGCTCATCTGTAAAATGAGCCCAGGCAGTTTATATGTCATTAAATTGAACTGGGGGAAGTTGGGACAGACTGTAAGTCTCAGAGAGACAAAATGAAAAAGAGATGCCGAGCTAGATTGGGGATGGTATCTTATTCATTAATGCACTTTTCTTCTTGAGATTTACCTACAAACTAATAGGGAGCTGGTTGGTACTCAAAATTGTTTTGCTTTGTCCTATAATTTGTGCCATTAGGGTTAATTTCAGACAAACAAAATTGACTAAAATCGTATTGTAGGAAACATTTACTATTATGCCAAAACATAAGACTGGCAACCAAACAAAACAGAAAAACAAAGCTGAAGTAACCAGACTGGAAATGGTGTTAAACTTGCACCCTTAGTTAAATTCAATTGCTCAGGAAGGAGTTTCCTCTCAGCAATGAGTACTTCCTTTATTTTCATAAAATGCAGATAAATACTGAGTATGTGTCTTTGCTTTTTATAAGGTGGCTGGGACTACTTCCTAGTATGTATTGTCCATTTGGAAGACAAGTCCAAATGACTGCGGTGGGCTGGCGCCCTGCCCAGGGTTTGTTTCCTTCATTGCGCCCTGTGTTGGCTGGGATTAGCTCCAGCAGACCCTCATGACCCTGTAGTTAGGATATAGCGGGTTGGATAATGGATGTATGGATGGAAGTCCAAATGAAGTTGAAAAGTAGTTTTAATGAGAAGAAAGATAAACCAGATCTAAGAAATTTCAAAAGAATGGCCAAGAAACAGGCAGGGACACAGTACAGAGATAAAAGTAACCTAACGGTTGAAAAAAATTTGGACATGAGCGTCAGTAGGCTTTACACTCTCGGAACCAAGTTACCTGAACTATTCTATAACATTTCAATAATTATTTACAGCTCTGATGCTGATCTTTCTGATCATAAAATAGATCATTACCATAGTAACTGACGAGTAGAATTCATAATTAATTGCAGAATTACATTATTTGAAGGTTCCTCTATAGTACCTCCATCTCTTGCACAAAAACTAAGCAGCACATTGTCATCTCATAACAGGCTTAAGTTTCGAGTTTGGTATTTTTTCGTCCAGCTGTTTAGCTCTAGACCATCCTCAAGAAACTGTGACACACAGACACAGATGCACACATAGACAGACACAAACCCATCATCGAGATACTGATATTTTCTGCATCGGGGACCCTAAAACATCAAGATTCATTGAAAACCGGAGATCAACATTGATCAAAATCTAAAGCTTTTGCTCTTCCCACATAAATAATTGGTAATGGAGGGGGAGGGCACAAAGCAAAAATTTAAAGTCAAAGAAAATTTCCAAAGTCCATCCATCCATCCATCCATCCATTATCCAACCTGCTATATCCTAACTACAGGGTCACGGGGGTCTGCTGGAGCCAATCCCAACCAACACAGGGCAGGGCGCCAGCCCACCGCTGGGCACACACACCAAGCACACACTAGGGCCAATTTAGAATCGCCAATTCACCTAACCTGCATGTCTTTGGACTGTGGGAGGAAACCGGAGTACCCGGAGGAAACCCACGCAGACACAGAGAGAACATGCAAACTCCACGTAGGGCGGACCCAGGAAGCAAACCCAGGTCTCCTAACTGCGAGGCAGCAGCGCTACCCAGTGTGCCACCGTGCCGCCCAATTTCCAAAGTCATCATCTAATTTACCCATAAAATTATTTGTTTTTATAATAAAGTGGTCAAGTGGAAACCACTTTCAGGGTCTTCTCCTTTATTTGTGAATTTTGGATGCCAGTCTTTGTGTGCTGCCATGTTTTACACTACTTGTTGAAATGTGATGCTGTCACATTGTAACAACCACCTTACAGTTAAATAATGGATTAATGGATACAATCAGGAACCGGACAACAGGAAACCCCCTGCATCCAAAAAAGATCAAGCATTGTAATTGGTGATGTACAGTAGTTAACATTTACAGTGGGAAGCTCTTCTGCAGGTGTTGTTTACATATACAAACAAATGTCAGATAAACACAACACTTATAAACATTAAGCAAATGAACTTGACAATTTACATAGCTCTGCTACATGGCAAGTCACCTTCTGCTCAATTTGTAGCAGTGAATATTGAACATTAGAACAATGTAGATGACAACATTTCATTCAGCCCAACAAAGCTTACCAGTTTTGTCCACTTACTTCTTCCAAAATAACAAGTCTAGTGTCTAAGTCTCTAAAGTCCTAATGTCTACCACACTATCTTGTAGCATATTCCATTTGTCAAAATTTTTCTGTGTAAAGGAAAACTTCCAAATGGTTGTCTGAGATTTACCCTTAATGAGTTTCCAACTGTGTCCCCATGTTCTTGATGAACTCATTTTAAAGTAACAATCTCCATCCACTGTATTAATTCGCTTCATAATTTTAAACAATTTAATCATGCCTCCTCTTAATCTTCTTTGCTTACACTGTAAAGGCTCAGTTCTTTACATTTTTCCTTATAGTTCATCCTCTGTAGCTCTGGAGTCAGCCTAGTCACTTTAATATTGTTACCAACAATAACATGGTGGTATTCATGAAAATCTGCGGTGGGCTGGTGCCCTGCCCGGGGTTTGTTTCCTGTGTTGGCTAGGATTGGCTCCAGCAGACCCCCGTGACCCTGTAGTTAGGATATAGCGAGTTGGATAATGGATGGATGTGCGGCTGTTAGAAAATTAAAAACAGGTACATACTTATGAACATATAAGCTAACTGTACGCTTAAACACATAAAGAGTTGTGGGACTCCGAAACAAACTACCAAGACATAAAGTTGAAGCAGAAACCTTGACAACCTTTAACAATAATCTGGATGAGATATTAGGACATTTTAGCTATTAGCCAAAACTGGGATTAGTAATAAAACTATCCATTGCAGTCCACTGAAATAAGCTTTAAAAACATCAAATATGCCAGTATAGAACTTAAATACTTACAGTAAATCTGAAAAAAAAGATACTGAAACATTTGCAAAATCTAAATGTGCCATAGATGCAACATCATTAAAGTGTGACTGAAATAAACTAGACCAAAGTTAATTTAACTATTAACTGAAATGCTAGATTTTGTTTTTCCTTACTAAAGACATTAGCTCATTTTTTTAATGGTTTTTGAAGTTTTGTAAAAATTGCCATTAATATGACTTGTCATAAAAAAGCTACCGGGAACTCAGACTTCCCAGAAAGACAATATGAATGTATGAAGTCATAAATGTTCTTCTCGGTGCTTACTATGAGAATTAATTCCACGGTTTAAAAATAAGTCATTGATTGAGTATTAAACATTTGCAAGTAACTTACAGTTTAATTGATGAATGTTGAAGCAATTTTTTAAAATGTTCATGTACTGTACATTACTAACAAGTTTTTTTTTATTTTAATTATGAAATAAAGTAAAACTAACCATTTTATGGCTGAAGTAAAATAGCTTGACCAATGCCAATGTTTTTCTAACAAATTAATAGCTTTGTTTAATTTATCCTGTAGTTAATGAACTGCTTATAAAATGCTTTACTTAAATGTTCGATTGTACAATGCCACTGAGCAGGAAAATTACACATTTAATAATGTGTCTGCTTAATCTTGCTTTCATTTGTTCTGCAATGGTGCAAAACAGTTGTAAAATGTGTTTTGGCATTAAATGAATTTTAAGATATTAAGGAGGCTATGATCCTAAGCTGAAGAAACATAGAAGGAAAGTTTTTTAGGAGTATGATTACTAGTATGACACAGCAATTTAGAGTTAACAGTTCACAAATTCAGTGATTTGGTTCATATTTCATTTTTTGGTTAGGGTTCAGCTCATACCTCAGTTATCAAAACAAAAGAAAAAATACTTGAAGGACTTATTGTGCAGAAAGCATTGGTTTAGAGTTTTGATTGAAAACTAACAAACTTACAAACCAGGAAAAAACTTGGAGCCACTTGGAATTTAAATGAGTACAGTGTCTCACAACTCCGGAGTCATACAGCAGTTTGAAATCTTAGACTGGCATGGTCTGTGTGGAGTTTTCATGCTCTGTCTGTGCTCTTGTTGCTTTTCTCTGATTTCTCCATTTTCCTTACTGTCTATACAACATTCAGACTTTGTTATCTATAAACTTAAAATTAGCCATAATGAGTAGTTGTGGGCATATGTGCCCTGTGAAACCCTCCAGGGTTCATTCTTGACATGTATCTAATACAACTGGTTTTGGTAGAATATACAAAATTAATGAATACGTGTGCTTGCAGGTTTTATTAAAAACAATATATATCTTGCCTCATTTTCATCCCTTCAACAGACCAGGCTAACCTAACACTAAAACAAAAAACAAAGGATAGCAGTTCCTCAACAAATGGGTCTGGATGCTAATTCGTCTATTGCAGGTCATAACTTTAGATCTTCTAATGGTGGTCTGCTTATTATTCCAAGAGCTAAGCATAAAAAAAAGGTGAGGTGGTCTTTTGCTGTTATGCATCAAATATCTGGAATACTTTACCAAAAGAAATATGTCAGGGTAATACTGTGAACCCTTTTTAAAAAAAACTACTAAAAGTCAATCTTTTTAATTTGCCTTTTTTGTAGATGCATTTTAGGTGTATTCTTAAAACCCCTTATCAAGCGGGGTCATTTTTGCTAAATCGCTTGTAATTTGACCTCTCCAAATTAGAATCATTGCTGTTATTGAACTATCTGGAGTATAAACACATGTTTGGTCTCTTTGTAAAGGTAACATTCTCTAGTTTCACCCTTAGTAGTCAGAATCACTGTAGGTGTGACTGATCAAAAGTTATGCACATTAGAACTCACAGAAAAAATGAATTTTTTTTTTCTCGCCTAAGTTTTTTTGTGAAAATAAAGGCCTCTATAGCTGCAGTAGGTAGGTGGGGACAGAAACACACTATGTACCAACAGAATAACTTGTTGACTACTAACATTTCAAATTTGAAAAGAATACCTGTAAAAATGACATTTTTACACCAGTTTTTATGTGGGCATGTCCAGGTGCTTTTTAGAGGGACCTATGGTTTATCCATTATCCACATTTTGGAACATATGGAAAAAGTGTAATAACTTTTGAATGCTTCAACCCACATATATCAATGAGGGCTCTACTGAAAGCTTACACCTAAAGGAATCTATATCTACATACAGTGTCACTCTATTAGTTATGGAAATTCATATTCCATAATAAAACAATAAAAAATACACATTTCAATATAAAAATAGTCAAAACAAGTCTTATGGGCCAAAAAATATATATATTTTATTTTTTACTTTTTTTTAAATAAAATGCACATAAACTATATACATTTTTTACAAACTGTTACAACACAGCTCAGCGTTTTTCCATGTGCCACTGATTGTAGCAATCACTAGCAGGCAGAAAGCACAAGGGCGTGTCACATGTCGCTCTCTGCCTCAGACATATCCATTGTCCGATTGATCACTGTGACACCGCGTACATGCCTCTACGACTTAATCGAGAGTGTATTTACGTTTATCTGTACGTTTATCCATATTTAAAATGCGAAAAAACTTGGTGAAATCACAATAAACAAACACGCACCAAGTCTGCAGACTGGCACAAATGCCAGCTTCGCGCAGCTCCGATCGGTTTTGTTTACAAGTTGGCATGGCAAGTTACATATTGGTGTGCTCAGCTGCTCATTGGCTGTAAGTTTGGAGTGTCACTCACAGCGTCCAATCAAACTGGTAGATTCTACCAGGGTTTGGAGTTGTGCGTCATCGTTCAGCTATCTGTGACACTCGTTGGCTATACGAGGTGCCAGTCACCCCCCAGACCCCTCGTAATTGGCCAACTTAGGTGTCAATCAGAAGCTAACACTTCCGTGTAACATGCTTTAGCATGGTTATTGCCGACAGAAACAAATTACGTCTGATATGACCAATAGAAATGAAAAAAAATGTCGGAGCTAGTCTCAAGTTAAGAAACGTTTTCTGGAATTTTTGTCCCTTTGAGGATCTATCGTGTGTTTTGGACCTAATCGTTTTACTGGATTATATTCCCTGGAGCCTTACAGACAGAATGAGATCAATATTGCTCGGAAATATTGATGTTTGATTTGCAGAGAGCCTTCAAAGGTAGTCAAAGGTAGGAAAAGTCAACTCTTAAAAGTATTTACTTCTCTGTAAAAAAGGATTTAGTGTCAGTGCTGTGGTTGTTGTGTGTCAAAATGGTTTATATCATCGGAAAGACGAGACTCTGAATTTTCATTTGATGTGTAGTGTGTCAAGGTGCATGACAGAGGGGCATGCACACATGGCTGTGACATGGCTGTGACGTCGTCCAATCGTAGTTATGTACCGGGACCGGTACGTGTGCATGTTTACATTGGCGTATAACTATCATATTCTTCAAGGATCTGCAGTCTTTACTAATCTCTTCTTTTCTCTGCTCTCTTTTGTGGTTCTTCTATCACAACCACCTGTCCGAGGCCCTGTACAGCCACCAGTGGTGCTGGAATGACAGTGGGTGCCCCAACTGTCCACGAGACCAACTGCATCCAATCCTCTGGAACGAAGCCTAGAAACAATGAGGAATGATTTAATCACATTTATGTTAAGTAGATTGCCCAGGATGATCGGGTGGTCTTTTGGCCTTGGAACACCTGCAGATTTTGTTTTCTTCTCCTGATTAACTGGAGTTTTTTGTGTTTTCTTCCGTCCTCCCAGCCATCTGATCTTATCATTGGACTCAACTCTAATGACTTACTTTATACAAGGATACTACGTTTCTACTAATTATATGTCTATGTTGCATAAGTTTGTATGGGTCTATTTATTGATTTATTTTCTTTGTTACCTTATTATTTTACCTAAATTTATTTCTTTTTTCTTTGTAAATATCTCTTTCACATCTTGTAAAGCACTTCGAGCTGCATTCTTTGTATGAAAATGTGGTATAGAAATCAGTGCTTTTGTTGTTATTCCAATCAAGGACAATATTTTATGCACAAGTGGACGTTTCATCCAGTGTTACAACAGAATTAGCTATTAAGATATATGGAAGGATATCTGTTTATATAGGGCCCAACCTGTCTAGTTAAAATTTATAGATATCTACCAATGTGCTTCTCTCTATCTCCTGAAAACTGCCTTCAGACTTAATCCTGTATAATGCCATTTTACAATATGAACAAGAAATTGACTACATAAACCAAGCAATGATAAATTGTCTCAATAGAGTAGTGGATCACCACGAGTTAGCAAAAAGCTCCAGTGTGCCTTGACATAGATTCTTCAAGTAATTGGAACTGCACTTAAAGGATGAAACACCATTATTCCATTAAATATTCCATCCTTCGCTTTTGTGACAGTGAAAATGCTGCCATGGGGTTGTGTAAGTACTCAATAGGATTGAGATCAGGTGACTGGAATGGGCACAGGTCATGTTTCACCTCACAGAAATGCCCTCTCAACCAGGTTAGTGCTCCATTAGCATATCTTTTTTCAGTTTTGCATTCTCATCTGAGTTTTAATTTTTATGTATTGAGTTTATTTTATCAGTAAGCTTCTCTTGTTGTTTATTTGGCATCTGTTAGTGCATGAAATGCTATTTTAATCAAACAAATAAACCATACCTAAAATAGTAAAAATGACTAGACTGCTCTTGTTTAGTCTATATTTAGTGCTTGTTTCTGCCACATCCTTCAACCAACTTTAAAGAACACTTGAACAAAAAATTTCCCTCAGTCCCTTTAGGGACACATTTCAGGTTTATTTTTGCCTTCTATAAACAACAAGAATTTCTTCTAAAATATGAAGATTTGAAGTAAAGTGCTGTGGAGGACATTCTTGTCTGTAGCCTGGTTAATATTTTCATTAAACATCTGTAATAAACTTAAAAAAGCTCCAAGCAGAGCTTTGTTTTTATTAGCAATCAGCTGGGTTTTCAACATATAAGTAGTTTAGGGTCTCAGTAGCGAACAACAGTCAACTTATTTCACTATTAAATAAATAATAATAATTAATAAAATAATATGTGCTATGTGCAAAGTAAAAATCAGAGCATTTCTATCTAAGGAGAATTTGCTTTATTAGATGCCAGATTAAGGGGGAAAAAATTATCCATTCAATGTCAGGTATAAAACAGAAGAAGAATGTAGAATAATGTAGGTGCAATTGATGTCTAGAATGTGAGCATTAAAAATAAAGGTGCACAAGAAGGGGCAGACCCTAAAGTTGGAGATCTAACAAATCTGTTTTTTTTTCCATTAATGCCAAAATCCATTTTCATAGCTATCTCAACTTTGTCCACCAGTGTCAATTAAAAGACATCTGCAGACTTTTACAAAACACTTAGATGATGCAAGAGGGACAAGGCATAAACCCTGTCAAGAGTTACCTACTAAAGAGACTTGGAAATGTGTCATTGTGGCTAACAGCAGTGCACCAATGCAATTTCTTTCCATCTCTATATATAATCTTCATTTGGATCTTGATCTTTTTTTGTCTGCGAATGAATTAGAAGAAGAAGCACTAGATGGCAGAAGAGAGACAGCTAAATCATAGGCATTGCATTAAGAATCTCCTCCAAGCTTATACTACTGAAGACTGTAGTACTCCAGTCACACCTCAAAACACAGACATTCAAACTAAACAAATTGTTGTGCTTTAAATTAATTAAAGAGATCTTCATTTAGATCTTGATCTTTGTTTGTCTGCGAATTCCATGCATGCGTAGACCACCTTCCAGTTTTGTACGTTGTTGTTACTCACGGATGTCAACAATGTGCCGGAATAACGAAAGGGGTGGTGGACAGTGTTAGGCTGGTTAGGTCCTGAGGCCTGGTTAGAGAATGAGATTGCCGAAGATAAAAGGTACGTGCCTACGTAACATATGACTGAAAGAAAGACAGTGGGTAAAATGAATGACAACGTAACAGCACGTTCCGGAAATTATTATTGTTACGTTGTAGCCGGCGAGTGCTGCGCGTCTCACAGTTATACCGTGGCTTGCTCACATGTCAGTAAAGTGATCCCTATTTATGCTTTAAAGAGCCTGGATACCTATGTGTCCCACTTTTATAACCATTGCTCCGTGTATATTGCCTTACTCTTTGGATTGCCACAAAGCAACCTGCGAGATTAGAGAAAGGTTGAGAAGACATCATGAGAGGAAATGATAGCGTTGTGAAAACGAGACGGACTGTGAATGGAGAGAAGCAGAAATGCTCCTACACCACCACATAATTACAATTCGGACAGTGATTACGAGTAGGCTGTTTCTATCGAATCAATATCCAAGGGTTTTATTTTGTAATTTTATTTCCCTTATAAAAAATCATAATGATGTTCGACGAAGGGCCCAGTTCACGACTGGCAGCCGCGTTTAAACAGGCAGCCCTTCACAGACAACTTTCACATGCGCAACGTAGTTGGGCGCACATGGCTAGTTCAGGATATAAAAAACCAACATAGATATTGAGCTTCAGCTGGATCTTTAAAATATTTTCATGAATAATTCAGGTTCTTTACATGCTGACTGTAGCAATTTGTAATTGGGGAACCTCTCTCTCTTTCTAACCTCTCTCTCTCTCATTTCTCCTAGGGCACGAAGTAGAAAATGGCCGACAGTGGGGTAACTCGCGTTGAAATCGTAATTGAGGAACTCCAAGCACTTGATGAACAGATTCAGAAACTCCTGTCCCGACGGAAATACCTGAGAAATCTGAAGGCCCGGCTGTTGGATAAACCGTCCTTGCCATTTGGAACCGGCGAAACATCAACCCCGCGTTGTGCCGACCTCACCCCGCGTCTCGTAGGAGCGACGCCGCTGCTGACCCCGGTGGATTTCAGCTATGCAGGCGGGGGTTCAAGGCCAGAGCACTTCCATCGGCACAGGCGAGCATTTTATCTCAGAACTGGTTTGACCCTCTCCGCGTTCCCATTTCGCCTTCAGCACCTGGTGATGTATTAGTGGTAGGTGATTCTATCGTTAGAAACCTTAATGTCGCATGCCCTAATGCAAAATCGTTTGTTTCTTGTTTTCCCGGTGCTCGTGTCCGAGATGTAATGAAAACGTGCACCAGCAGTCTACGAGAAACACAAGGAGAGGGCAGTTGGATCAATCGTCTTGCATGCGGTAAAGCGATATAAGGCACCGACAATCAGAAATCCTGAAGGCTGACTTCGCAGCTTTGATTAAAGACACGAAGGAGAGGACCCCATCAGCAAAGATCTTCGTTTCGGGTCCACTACCTCTCGTCAGACGATCCAACGAGTACTACAGTCGTCTGCTAGGGTTGAACAACTGGCTACAGGGTCTCTGCAAGAAGAAGGATGTCGGTTTCATCAACAATTGGAATCTCTTTTGGAAAGGCGCGTCTCTTCAAGCGTGATGGCCTGCATCCGAACAGTTTGGCGCCGGGTCCTCTCCGAAAACATATCGAAGGTAATTCGTTTTCTTGACTATCTATCTCTGCTCTTAACCCCTTCGAAATAATACTGCTGTGCCAGGACATGATGAATGTTTAATAGAGTCTTCCGTTAAAGTGCACACCATTAATACTGTAATAAGCAATCTCAATGCACGTAGAAAACCTAGGAAATACGGCATAAACTCCAATAATCTAATTAAAATCACTATTTTAGAGGAACAATGTATTAAAACTATAAAAACAGATCACAGATTAAACAAAAAATACACAGAGCGCGCTAATAATAATAATTTAGTTCCTATTCCAAATAACAATAACGCACATAGTACTCATCTCTGCACCTCCGAAACATTAAATATGGCACTATTAAATGTTAGAGCTTTAACTAACAAAACGTTTTTTATCAACGATCTTATTAGTGATAAAAAATAGATCTTATTGCACTAAATGAAACATGGCTGAATTCAGATGCGCGCAGTTTTAATCGAATCTGCCTCCGGATTACAGTTTTACTCATGCAAACCGCCAGGGAAAAGGGGCGGATTGGCTAACATTTACTCGAGCGATTAAAATGTAAAGATGTCAGTTTTGGTAAGTTCAAGTCCTTTGAGTATCTCGCCGTTGTTATTCATGGAGATTCTCAAGTTCTAGTACTATCCGTGTATAGACCTCCTAAATATAACGCGTTTTTGAGGAATTCTCTGACTTAATGTCAATTTTAATTACTAACTATGACACACTCCTAATAGTTGGCGACTTTAATTTTCATATAGATAATCAGTGTGATCTAAAAGTAAAAGAATTTATGAACCTCCTGGATTCTTTTGATTTGAGACAACTCATAAATCAGCCTACACATAAAGCAGGTCATACATTAGACTTAGTGATTACTAAAGGACTGAAAGTTGATATAAAACAGATCATTGATATTGGTCTATCAGACCATTTTCTTCTACTTTTAATATAGAAATAATGATAAAAACACTCATGAGAAGCATATTGTTAAAAAGCTTCTTTGATTCGCAGCAGCTTTAAAACTTACAAACATTTTAAGCAATCAGTCCGTTTATAGTGCCAGCTATAATAGCGAGGACAATGTAAATAGTAAGGTGGAAAGATTTAATTCTAAAGTGAGAGCTGCTGTTGACATAGTTGCACCTGAAAAGACAGTGAAAAAATCTTCTAGCATTGTTATACCATGGAAGACCCAAAGAGTGTCTGATTTAAAGAGAACATGCCGTAGAGCTGAGCGTCAATGGAGGAAGACTAAACTTACTATCCACCACGAAATATTAAAAGTCAAAATAACAGAATACAATAACACTGTCCGTCTTGAGAGACGCTGCTATTTCTCAAGATTATAAATAACAATGCTAGTAATCCCAGAGTCTTATTTTCAACAATTGATCGCCTACTAAACCCAGGTAGCTCAAAGGAATGCCTCCTAAGTGCTTCCAGTGAAACCTGTGAGGCTGTCGCTGTATTTTCAATAAAAAATTAATGATATTAGAAATAACATAGTATATCTCCCCAACACTAAGGATCCTCCTAAACCCCAGCATCCTGTTATAAACAAATTAAACTCTTTCACTAGGATAGATTTACCTGATTTACAAAAAATAATCTCTCAATTAAAACCCTCCACCTCGTCCTTGACCCGATACCAACAAGGTTTTTCAAAGAAGTATCAGGCGTGCTAATTGATAATGTTCTGACATAGTAAATTCGTCACTAGATACTGGGGTCTTCCCAGACTGTCTTAAGACTGCTGTAGTTAAACCCCTACTTAAGAAACATAATCTTGACCCCTCAGCTCTTGAAAATTTTAGACCCATCTCTAACCTGCCTTCTTAAGTAAAGTTCTGAGAAGGCAGTCATTATGCAGTTAAATGACCACCTAAATAAACATGCTATTCTTGATAAATTTCAGTCAGGTTTTAGAACAAATCACAGCACAGAAACTGCACTCGTTAAAGTAGTAAATGACTTGCGGGTAAATGCAGACAGAGGCCATTTATCTGTTCTCATCCTCTTAGATCTGAGTGCTGCATTTGACACCATTGATCACAACATTCTTAGAAATCGCCTTAGTCAATGGGTGGGCCTCTCTGGCAGTGTCTTAAATTGGTTTGAATCCTACCTGACAGGGAGAAAATATTTTGTTAGTTGTGGGAATTACAACTCGAAGACACATGATATCCAATATGGTGTTCCACAAGGCTCTATCCTGGGTCCGCTGTTATTCTCAATCTACATGCTTCCGTTAGGTCAGATTATCTCAGGGCACAACGTGAGCTACCACAGCTATGCTGATGACACACAGCTGTACTTATCAATAGCACCTGATGACCCTGATTCTATTGATTCACTAACACAATGTCTGACTAGTATCTCAGAATGGATGAATAGTAATTTTCTCAAGTTAAATAAAGAGAAAACTGAAATTTTAGTGATCAGCAATAATGGATACAATGAGGCTATTAGAAATAAACTGGATACATTAGGATTAAAAGTCAAGACGGAGGTAAAAAGCTTAGGGGTGATTGTTGACTGTAATCTGAATTTTAAATCACATATTAATCAGATCATTAGGACAGCATTTTTCACTTAAGAAACATAAGTAAAGTTAGACCTCTTATATCACTGAAAGATGCTGAGAAATTAGTTCACGCGTTTGTTTTCAGTCGACTAGATTACTGTAATGCACTCCTCTCAGGACTACCCAAAAAGATATAAATCGTTTGCAACTAGTGCAGAATGCAGCTGCTAGAATCCTAACTAGGAAAAGAAAATCAGAACACATCACACCAGTTTTGATGTCACTACACTGGTTACCTGTGTCATTCAGAATTGACTTTAAAATTCTGCTTATGGTTTATAAAGCCTTAAATAATCTCGCCCCATCTTATATATCGGAATGTCTGACACCTTATATTCCAAATCGTAACCTCAGATCCTCAAATGAGTGTCTCCTTAGAATTCCAAGAACAAAACTTAAAAGAAGTGGTGAGGCGGCCTTCTGCTGTTATGCACCTAAAATCTGGAATAGCCTGCCAATAGGAATTCGCCAGGCTGATACAGTAGAGCACTTTAAAACACTGCTGAAAACACATTACTTTAACATGGCCTTTTTATAACTTCATTTTAATCTTAATTTAACTTAATCCTGATACTCTATATGTTCAATTCATCATAATAACTATTCATGGTGGCTCTAAAATCGTACTGACCCCTACTCTCTTTTCTGTTTCTTTTTCCGGTTTCTTTGTGGTGGTGGCGCAGCTACTCAAAGCTACATGATGCTCCAACAATGATGGACGGATTAAAAGGAAGAAGTCTACGTGACCATCATCATCATCAAGCCCTTCCGTGAGAACCCTAAATCCAAAGAGGACTGTTTCATTTATGTTAGGTAGAATGCCCAGATGGGACTGGGCGGTCTCATGGTCTGGAATCCCTACAGATTTTATTTTTTCTCCAGCCGTCTGGAGTTTTTGTTTTTCTGTCCCCCCTGGCCATTGAACCTTACTCTTATTCGATGTTAATGTTGATTTATTTTGTTTTATAATTGTGTCTTTCATTTTTCTATTCTTTAATATGTAAAGCACTTTGAGCTACTGTTTGTATGAAAATGTGCTATATAAATAAATGTTGTTGTTGTTGTAATTAGGCTTTGGGTAAGGGTTAGGTTATTATCAGAAAACAGATCAATATTCAGCAAACAAGGTATTACACTAATGTAAGCTATAGGATCTGCAATCTACAGTATAACCACTTTGTTGCTTTGCTTATATGAAGAGCAATGGTATATTTACCTTCTACAGAATGAAGTAGGAAGACACACATAAAATCATAGTGTTATAATCCTGAGATTTTCAGTATGGAAACTTTTTTTTTTTCTGTGTTTTTGTTATAATGAAATTCATATTTGTTTTGATAACAATTTATTTTTATTGTTATGATGGAGACATCATTTTGCCACCAACCATTTTGCAATAGATTAGTTGATCTTTGGCCATGTTGTTTATATAATGGCTTACTGCTGGGCACATGACCTCCGCCATTATGACAAGTACATTCAGGGCACATGACTGCCGCCATTGTGATAAGTGCATGCTGGGCACATGACCACTTCAATTATGACGAGTGATATTAACTTCAATCACTATTTAAGATGGCAGAACACAAATTCGGACGTCTGAGTTTTGGATCGCAATTAAAATAAATAAGATGTTCTTAGTAAAGGTCAGGGGGATTTGATTCAAATAAGTATTGGGATTTCCTCCTTGCTCTTTTTGACAATTATTCTACACTTTGTGTTTTTCATTTTGCTCATGGTATTCAAACTTATTGCATATTCCTGGCTACTTCTTTTCTTATTCCTGCTGCTGGGCTTAATTTCTTCTTCTTGTTAATTTTTTTTGTTTTGTTTGATGCTTAAGGGCTTCTAAAAACCAAATGCTGGGTTCTTCTATTTGTCTATTCGTGTTCACTTCCTTGTTATGCACCTCCCAGGTTATTTTCCAACTCCCAAAATGTAATCATAACATTTACTCTGCATTCACTGATTTCAGCTTCCTTCCCATGATTATGTTTGTCATTCTTCTTTTTTTTTAGTATGTTAACATTAAGGGGAAATCAGAAATGAACATTTGTGGATGTGAAGTATACAATAGCAAATATGAATTTCACTCTGTTCAATACACGTGACAATACTACTACTATTACCACTACTACTACTTGCTACTGGAACTACTTTTAAGATGGAAAGATTTGCAGACTAACTTTAATAACTGAGTGTGATTTTCCAGGATCTGATATCCATTAATCCGTGTATTTGCATTGACGAGAGACCATCTTCAAAACCACATATTTAGCTTAGCTCAATCAAATCGCTGCGGTGCTTTCCAGGCAGCATCAACAGCCATGCCACTTACATAGCCATGAAACCTGGACAGAAGTGAAGTACTACCTTTTCTGCTGTCAGTGAGATTTGATCATCTCAACAACAAATATGTCCTTTGATCAGGTGTGCTCATGTCACCTTTAAAATCCGGATGCCATCTACTAATGGAACTAGTTGAAGTAGATTATAGTAAAAAAAAAGGACAGCATCTAGAAACCTCTCTATATTTGATTTTTTATTGACCAAAAGTTTAGTAAAGCATTATTGAGTGTATAATTTTAAGTTTTTGGAAGGCTTTCATTGACAAGTAAAGTAAATACAGGTACAATGATAACAGGAATAAGTAACAACCAGCAACCATAGCTTAGTACAATTCTAATGATTGAACTTACTAGATAGAGTTTAAGATCTCTGCATTTAATATTTGTTTTTCAACCTACAACTAAAGATGGAATACTGTCAGAGAATATAATATTCAAATCCTTATTCCACTCACTGCCTTTTTTATAAACATAAACCTAAGTAGAGATAATGTCATTGATTTAGGACAAAGACCTGTAACAGCTGTATGTCACAAACTGTCAAATCCAATTCATTGATGCTTTTGCAAGTTCTGAAAATCCAGATTAAACCCCCAAGTAGCACTCTATTCTCAAGGCTATAGACATTTAAATCCCTTTCAGGGTCACAAGAGAACATGCTCTTTAGTATTGGGATGTGCTTGGATGAACTTCTCTTCATGGCATCTGGAGGTGAAATGTTTTTTAGGAAGCTGAGCAGAAGCTCACACAGTACTCCAGATGAGGCCTGTCTCAATTGTGCTAAATAGTGTCTAAGCATAATGCTCTTTGATTTACGCTGAACAGCTTCTACAATACATTCTAAGATTTTATTTACATACTTTATTGCTTCTGTGTATTGAGAATATTGCATCAACATAAAATCATAAATCTTTTTCAGATGCTCTTTTCTTTATGTCAGCATAACCCATATTGTATTTAAAATTAATGTTCATTTTGCCTACATGTAGCAGTCTACATTAAACTGAATTTTCCAGGTGTTTTAAACACCAGTTTTGAAAAATGCCCAGGTCTATTTGAATTTCATTTGCTAGCTTGCTTTCCCCTCAATGACTGCTATCATCTGAACCTTCACCATCTACATAATTCACAAGCTAACTAACTATATTAGCATTTATATCATTAATGAAATGATTAAGAAATGTACTGTACTCCAATTATTGGTAGACCCGATGTTTCCTTTCATATGATTTCACCCCTCTGACCAGATTTTATGAAACAGTAGACTGTAAGTCAGTTTATGTACGATTTCCGTTTTAGGACATCCTCCTCTCTCTGACAAAATGCCATTTTTCCTCTGCCAAAACTCTGTCCTCCCTCTTACCTCTACCAAAACAGCATTCATTCTCTGACAAAATGCCATCTGCATTCCGCTGTCAAACATCCCCCTTCCTACCTCTGACCTCCACCAAAATGTTTCAAATCAAAAGACTAACCTATTCATGTCTTCATTCTAATAACTGATCTGTATTTAAAAGGTGAGCATGTTAAGTTGCATTGTAAACATAATTGGCTGCTGCCTGTTATTTCTGAAGCCTCCAGCCTTGTGTTTGAGTTAGGAGGAAGAAAGCAGGATAGAGAATATAATATTGTCAGGCAGCAGAATGTGAATGGTGTTTTGGTGGAGGATATTGTCAGAGAAGGGTGTCATTTTTGCCAGAACAAGGATGTTTTGTTGGAGTGATGAGGAATGTCCTAAAAAGGACACAGTATATACCGCACATAAATGACTTATGCAGTGTGCGACACATAAGCGATGTAGACACCTAAGTGTATTTCTGCAACACGAACATTCTATTAATAATGACATGTAATGAGATCCCAACTAATTTATGATGACCGCAACTCCTCCTTAACACATCTTCCCATGTCTTTGTATTGGATTTGTTTGTCCTCAGGGATTTCAAACATACTTCCATCAGAAGCTCTACTAACTTCTACTACCCTCTTGTTTCAGGCCACATTGGAGCAAAAAGAGAAAACTGTGAGAAAATGTATTTATACATGTAGCCCTCTCATTGTTTCTTCTGTGCAAAAATAACTTAATATCTCTTCTACTGCATGGGAAATGTAACATTCATATGTAAAAATAAATGGATTAAGGACTAAAGACTGGCTTCTAAATAAAATACCCTAGGTTGCATACAAAGTAAAAAAACACCCACTTTCTCATAAATATAAAAAAATAAATAAACCCAGAATAGTAGCATATCCACCTTCTCGTGTAAAATAATTTTATCATTATACAAATAGAAATACAAACTTGTCATTCCTTATTTAGAAGGCATTTCATCCTTAAATTCTGCAATGTATTGAACATCTATCTATCTATCTATCTATCTATCTATCTATCTATCTATCTATCTATCTATCTATCTATCTATCTATCTATCTATCTATCTATCCATCTGGTAGGTAACCACCCATACAATCAGATTGTGATTCAGACTACGAATGCCATGAATATATATATATTGTAAAAGAGAGAAACACAAGTCATCAAGGTTTTGGGTTTTCCAGCCCCATATACTGTAAGAAATATTTGAACAGTTAGTCAGTGTAAGGGTTTCCATATACAACAGACAGTCAAAATGGCGGAGTGGGGGGCATTTATGGAGAGGGACTGGAAGTAGATGGAGAGGAGTGCTAAGAAGGAACTGAGATGGATGCTGGGAGAGCTGACGTCATCAGAAGTCGACAGAGGGAAGACGGAAGTGGTAATGCGTGCTCAGGGAGTCGTGGCAGAGGTGCGTCTTTCTGCAGGAACAAAGAGAGAGAGGTTAGTACCCCGCCATTCCCTTCTGGCATGCGATTTCACTCTACCATTTGGGTCCTTATGCAGCCCCCTAAGCGCAAGTGCGTGACATGACCCCCCCCCTCAGCCCAGACCCATCGGTTTGGGCGCACCAAACCAAGAGGTCTTGAACCCGGAAGAGGGCATCGGCATTGGCCAGAAGGTTGCCACGATGATAAGTAACGGTAAACTTATAGGGCTGCAGGTCAAAAAACCACCTGGTGACTCGGGGGTTCGACTCTTTATGAAGTGCCATCCACTGAAGAGCAGCATGGTCCGTCACTAGAATGAACTCGCGACCCAACAGATAGTACATCAGATGAGTCACCGCCCACTTAATAGCTAAGGCATCCTTCTCCACTGCCGCATACCTGGTCTCCCGGTCCAACAGTTTCCAGCACAGGTAGATCAACATCATCGATGCTTTGGCTCAACACGGCACCCAGACCTGTGTCCGAAGCATTGGTCTGGAGAAGAAAGGGCAAAGAGAAATCCGGGGTTTTTAACATTGGTGCCGTCATCAGGGCCTTCTTTAGGTCACTGAATGCTTGTTCCATTTTATTGTCCCATACCACTAATCTTTGTTAGATTAGTCAAGGGTGCTGCCCTCTCAGAGAAATGGGGCACGAACCGGCGGTAATACCCCGCTAACCACAAGAAGGCTTGCATCTGTCTCTTGGTACTCGGACGGGGCCATTCAAGGATGTTTTTCACTTTGGAACATTGCGGCTTCACCTGTCCCAGCCCACTAGGTAGCCTAAATATTTGGTCTCCTTCAAGCCGAAGAAACACTTGCGTGGATTGATGCAGAGACTGGCCTTCGCTAGTGTTGCGAGGATGGCGAACACCTGCAATATATGTTCCTCCCAGGTGCCGCAATAAATGACCACGGCATCTAGGTAGGCGGCACAATAGGACTGGTGGGGCCTAAGCACTCTGTCTACCAGATGTTGGAAGGTCGCTGGTGCCCCGTGCAGTCCAAATGGAAGGACCTCATATTGCCAATGCCCACTAGGGGTACTGAAGGCAGTTTTCTCTTTTGCGGATGCCGTTAGGGTAATTTGCCAGTACCCTTTGGTCATGTCAAGAGTAGTCAGATACTGAGCCATACCCAAACGTTCAGTGAGGTCATCCACCCTGGGCATAGGGTAGCCATCAAATTTGGAGATCTGGTTAAGATGTCGAAAGTCATTGCAGAATCTCCAGGAGCCGTCTAGCTTGGAAATGAGGACGATAGGACTGGACCAAGGACTATGACTTTCCTCAATGATGTCCATGTCCAACATCCGTTGGATTTCCAGTTCTACCTCTGAATGTTTTGCCTCCAGGAGGCGTGTGACACCCCGTGTAGTGGGAATTGGAATCACCAGCCTACACTCTAGGTGTCTAGTATGCGGGACCGAGCGTGACCAGGATGATGGTGTAAGAGAGGGAGACACGGACACAAAAGGGTTGGGTTTTTTGAAAAATAAAGTGAGATTTTATTTACAGGTGCACTTAGAGAAAAATCAAAAATAATGTACTGCGGAATTTATATATATTAATACACAGTCCAATACCGCAAAGGACACTCAAAATCAGTAATTAAATGGAGCCCAAAATGACTATATACAGTATTTACAGTGCTTCCTGAAAGTCCCAAAAGAAAAAGAATACTGCACACAAACTAGTGGAATCCATATATATACATACAAAGCAAAATATGAAGCTGTCTTCCTCCACAGTGATCCAAGTCAGGAAGCTGCTCCTCCAAACAGTGTATAATACAGAATTCACCCAAAAATATTCAAAATACAGAAAAAAAAAGAGTATATACAAAAATTAACAGTGCACCACTAACCACAACCAATAATTACCTCCACCAAAGTTAATCCAGAGATATTTATATGAAAAAAATATTTACAAAAACAAAGCACAAGCTGTAATACTGTTCTGCCAGGTACCTTTCTCTAAGAAGATCTAGTCAGAAAAGAACCCCCTCTAGAGGCCACGATTGCCTTTTGTATTCGGCGCCCCTACGCTGACCAATTAAACCACTGTACGTCATCCCTCTCGGGGTATGCGATGTCGTGAACGCGTTTGCGAAAAGCGGCGTCTACTATCCCACATAATTACTATAAAAATTGAGCAGCTGTGCTGTCTTTTCACATGCGGACTGCACTTCATGCCTTAAGTGAAAGTAAGCCCTTTCTAATTTTTTTTTCTTCCTTCCCCTGAACTATAGCTCAGACAACTACGAACATTGGATCCCTATGCTAACCCGGGTTACCTAATATTGAAGCTCTTCGCACTTTCTTTTGCACTTTTTAGTATTAATGAGGTCGCGGGAAACGCGTGCAGGTGTGGAGGACCGACAATGCCATCCCGGCCAGTCAATGGTAAGGCTGTCTCTCCAGGCTACATGAGACCCACCGCGACACTCCCCAAAAGGCGCTAATATGGTCCGTGAAGTGGTCTTTTTGAACTATATAAATGAAAAAAAGGCAAGTTTCCTTTTTTTATACCTTTCTTCCTCAAACAAAAGCCTCCCTCTTTACACGGCAGAGGACGCTAAACTTATTTTATTTAATCAATGGTAATGCCAGTAAGGCACATTACCACAAGGCGATAGGGCCGTTCCCTGACTACCACCCTGGGCTCTGTGATGATATCGTGTTCAATCAACAAAGTACGGCCAGGTGACTCGCTAACCACTTCGGGGACAGCCAGGATTGCTTGCTCCAACTCCTGCCGTTGATAGGACGTCAAGTCTGGACCGAGGTTAAGGGCCGACTTGCCTGCGAAAAGGAAGAGGGCTCTATCGGAGTTCGGGTGGTCTTCCCGGTCTCTCCATGGCTTTACAAGTTCACATGGTACACCCTCTCACTCAGTTGACGATTCGGTTGTCTCACCAAATAGTCGACGAGCCCTTTTCTCTCCTTAACCTCATAAGGGACGTGGCGATGGGCTAGTAATTTGGAGTGGAAGGAGGGTACAAGTACCATCACCCGATCCCCAAGGTAGAATTCCCTGAGAACCAAGCTCCGATTATAACACCATGCTTGTGCTGTTTGAGCACGAATCATGTGATCTTTTAAAATAGGTCAAATTCTATTCAGTCTATCGCGCAGTTGCGCGATATATTCTAACACATTATTGGAAGGAAGAGCCTCGGCTTCCCATCTTTCTTTTACTATGTCCAAAGGTCCCCGGGGTTGGCATCCATACAGAAGGTGAAAGGGGGAAAAACCCGTGGAGGCTTGAGGCACCTCCCAGTAAGCAAAAAGCACGAGAGGCAAAAGCTGGTCCCAGGTCCCAGGGCATGAGTTCTTGATATTATAGTTTATAATTTAAAAATGGAATAACAATCTGAAAATCTAACAACATCACATTAAAGTTCGACAAATTTCGAAAAGAATGATACCAAACATAAATATGTAGGTTTTAAAATAAGCCCGATTTAAAGCGTGACAAAAAATGTGACATAAAAAGTCACAACAAATCGTTGCACTCTTAGGTTTAGGATTTTATATATATAAAGTAGGCATACATACAATTATGATGTAGCCACTAGGGGGTGCTCAGAGCCCAAACACCATACACAACTCAGTCAGTTCAAGATAAAATAAAAGTGTTGTTTATTGAGTAATAGTACCTTATTTCAATAACAAATCAATCCAGCACCAAGCCAAAAGCCAATAAAACTCATCTTTCTCCCTTTGTGTCTTCTCTGTGATCGTCATCCAGCTTTCACCCTCAGTTCTGGAGGTGTAATGCCTCCATTTATGTCAGACCCAGGAGTACTTCAGGTGTCATGGCATTGCATGCTAGAAGCATTACTGGGTCATACAGAATCTCCCCAAATATAGAGAGGTCTGTTCTTCACAGCAACCTACTGCTGCACCCAGGGACCCCTTAGCTCACCTAGTCAGGCACTTATATGATATTTACATACACATTTATCATATTGTAATAGTAAATTTACAGGTGTCTTTACAGATTGAGGTAGCTACCTATCGTAGGCACTCACTAAAGCACTGATGAAATGATGACAAAGAAAGAAACATTTTTACTTACAGCCTAATTATTGCCAACAAGCTGCATCTAGACCATGAAAATAAAGATGCACTATTCCTAGTTGTGCTTTAAGCTACTTAAAACCTTTTGTCCACACTTCAGTATTCATAGTCAGTTTAGGAAGGTTGTCTTTTCTTTTTTGATTCTAGCGGAGCATGCCAACAGCCACCTCGCTCAGGTTCCCATCTGCTCGCGATGTAAAAACTCCCAATCCATCTTCAAATTGGTGTAAGGAGCACCATAAGCACTACGGCTTTCATGTCCTTCTTTTGTTTTCTTTTATAAATCACTCTGTACTATTATTCTTCTCATTCTTTTACATTCCTCCCAAATCAAAGAGTCACCCACTCTCACATCTTCTCACCATGCCGGCAGACCTCCTCTTCCAGTGCCCCTCCTGCTCTTTATTTTTTTCCTTGGAGCTGATGCCAATATAAATCAAAAGAAGTATTTATCTGTATGTAAAATAAATAATACTTTAGCAAACACTATTTATTTTTTCATAACAAAAATTCAAATAATCTTCTAAGGTGCTTCATTGAGACAGATTAGTATGGATATAAATATGCCATTAGAGTTACAGTGCTATAGTTATACACACGTTTTCATCTCGGGGTCTGTTAAGAGAGCCATGGAAAGAATTAGATAAAGTTAAATTGGTGTAGTTATATTCATAAAGTACTAAATTAAGATATATTCTTAAAAAACAAAACTAATATACTGAAATAGGATGACAGGGCCACAGTCATTTGCTTGCTAAGTAACAGCGTAACAATTTGCAGCAGCGGGCATTACCAGCCTGATAATTGACCTTGTCTCTCATTAAATACCCAAGCCAGGCAAGGGCATCTAACTGTCACTGCAGTCAATTATATAGCTGGTAATGCCCACTGTTGAGGATTCTAAGGCTTAATTAGAAATCACCAGCACTGGCAGGTTAAGAAATTACCTGTCAGTGACTGGCAAGAGAAACCGAGACAGTGGCTTTATAGGACAGTTGCTGAAACAAGCGACAGACCACTCAAGATTCAAAGGGTGATTTGCCCAATGGGATGGCAGTTAGTAATAAGGAGAAATTATTGAATAGTCACTGGACTTTGGTGGGAATCATTAATATGCAACATATGTAGAATGCTTCTGGAGTATTTACTACTTCAATAAGAGTTTCTTGCTTGCCTGCTGATTATTTGCATTGCACTCTGTTTTTCTGTATAATTTTACTACTAAATGTGACTGCAGAGAATCAAGGGTCTGTGGGTGGGGCTCTGTTGGGTAGGGGGTCTACTTGTTGGGCAGCTTCAGCCCTGATAGTTTATTTCTTTTTAATAGCCTGATTATGTCTTTATGGTCAGAAGTGTCACTGATCTCTGTAAACCATAAAAGACAAAGCATTTTGTGAGAGATACAGAGGAAAAACAAGTGTGAGGCAGAGTAACCGAAAACAATAAAGCAGAAGAGCGAGAGGTAAACACCCTGCAATTGTACAAATAAATATTTTGTAATTTATCTTCAGCAAGTGCTTTCTAAAAGACGCATTACTGTTATTTAATAGCATCAGGGGGAATTCTGTTGTTACCATCAATATAATAATTTAAAGTAATGTCAATAAGAAACTTTAATTTAAAATATGAAAAATATCGCACCACATAAAATTAGCTTTCCTCACCCGGATGAATTTGACAGATAATCAATAAAACGCCATTACCATTACCGTGCAAAGCCGCCTATAAAATATGTTGGTGACAGTGACTCTGTGTTTTTTTTAATCACAGAAATTTTCTGGAGAACATCACAAGGTAAAAAGAATAATTGTGGGCTCTTAGTGTGCTTAATTTCAGAGAGAAGACCGGAAAATGGACTGGAGTGCAATAACCATACTCATCTGTAGATTACTTGGTTTTTTGCAAGTGTGTGTTGCATTTTGATAAAGGATTTAAAAAAAAAAATGAAAAGCACATTTCATTTTTGAAGTATGGGCTAAATGTAATAGTCTGGCAGCTCTCAAAATCATTAGAAAGCATTACAGAGCATTCATTTTTTGTTAAATGAGTTGAAAAAATGGAATATACTAGCAAAGCTACATGATTATCTCTGGAAATAATAAAAATGGTAAAAAAAAGGGAGACCCTGACCATTCAGGCACTAACTGGAAATAATGATGAAAATAAAACTTGAATGAATCATTGTTTGGGGTGGGCGATAGATGCCTGTAGTTGGCAAAATAATCCTCTTCACACTGATCAGACTGAACATGCACAATAACAACACAATAAACCTGTCACCGCCTAACAACTTCAGTATGTTAATATGTGCATGTCTGGTAAGATAAGAACCCCAGAATCAGTCCAGTGAAGTGTGACATCCTGAAGTGAATGTTAACCTTTGAGAAACCGAAGGTCTCAGAACTTTAGATATGAGAATATTTGTGGGGCCAGCTTGTCAACCAGGAAAGTATATCTTGGAAAGTTGATATTTGTTATATAGTGTGGGTGGAAAATTCAGCATCATGGGCTTGAGTTCTGCACCCAGTCATAACTTGTGCTGAGTCTGCATGTGCTCCCTATGTTTAAGGTTTCCTCAATGTTCTCCCATTTCCTTCCCACCTCTTCAAAGAAATGCAGGACAGAGTAACTGGTGATTCCAAACTTGTCCACTGAAAATTTGAGAGTGGGTTTGTAGAAGAGTGGGCACTGTGATGGGCTGGTGTAACATCCAAAGCCCACATAACATTATTTTGCAAGAATGTTTTGTTAAATTATGGGGTTCAACATTAGCACACATGCTGTTACAATTTCACAAATTACTCTGAAGATGATCAATGAATTATAGGCTTGCCTAGTGGCACGGACTAGTAGTATTAAAAGCTATAACACAGAATTTTATGTGGCCCACTATGCATTAACAAACATGTAAAATTTACAACAGTGGGCTACATTGGAAAATAAGAATCTTTAATTATGTAAAATTAACATTAGTAACACTCATTCTACATACACTCACCTAAAGGATTATTAGGAGCACCATACTAATACGGTGTTTGACCCCCTTTCGCCTTCAGAACTGCCTTAATTCTACGTGGCATTGATTCAACAAGGTGCTGAAAGCATTCTTTAGAAATGTTGGCCCATATTGATAGGATAGCATCTTGCAGTTGATGGAGATTTGTGGGATGCACATCCAGGGCACGAAGCTCCCGTTCCACCACATCCCAAAGATGCTCTATTGGGTTGAGATCTCGTGACTGTGGGGGCCATTTTAGTACAGTGAACTCATTGTCATGTTCAAGAAACCAATTTGAAATGATTCGAGCTTTGTGACATGGTGCATTATCCTGATGAAAGTAGCCATCAGAGGATGGGTACATTATGGTCATGAAGGGATGGACATGGTCAGAAACAATGCTCAGGTAGCCCGTGGCATTTAAACAATGCCCAATTGGCACTAAGGGGGTTAAAAAGTGCCAAGAAAACATCCCCCACACCATTACACCACCACCACCAGCCTGCACAGTGGTAACAAGGCATGATGGATCCATGTTCTCATTCTGTTTACGCCAAATTCTGACTCTACCATTTGAATGTCTCAACAGAAATCGAGACTCATCAGACCAGGCAACATTTTTCCAGTCTTCAACTGTCCAATTTTGGTGAGCTCGTTCAAATTGTAGCCTCTTTTTCCTATTTGTAGTGGAGATGAGTGGTACCCGGTGGGGTCTTCTGCTGTTGTAGCCCATCCTCCTCATGGTTGTGCGTGTTGTGGCTTCACAAATGCTTTGCTGCATACCTCGGTTGTAATGAGTGATTATTTCAGTCAAAGTTGCTCTTCTATCAGCTTGAATCAGTCAGCCCATTCTCCTCTGACCTCTAGCATCAACAAGGCATTTTCGCCCACAGGACTGCCGCATACTGGATGTTTTTCCCTTTTCACACCATTCTTTGTAAACCCTAGAAATGGTTGTGCATGAAAATCCCAGTAACTGAGCAGATTGTGAAATACTCAGACCGGCCCGTCTGGCACCAACAACCATGCCATGCTCAAAATTTCTTAAATCACCTTTCTTTCCTATTCTGACAGTCAGTTTGGAGTTCAGGAGATTGTCTTGACCAGGACCACACCCCTAAATGCATTGAAGCAACTGCCATGTGATTGGTTGATTAGATAATTGCATTAATGAGAAATTGAACAGGCATTCCTAATAATCCTTTAGGTGAGTGTATTTTTTATAACAATCAGCTAGATATCATATAGATGTGGACATATATAGAATGGAGGAGTCAAACAATCTGCTGCCACAGTAATAATTTATCTTTCATTTCCAAAGTGAAACCGACCACCTGCTCTTCATCAGAGTTTCCATACTTGTATCATTCATTTGTAATGTTTACAGATCTTTAGTAACAATTGTAACTGCAATACAATATTAAAAGCAGCCACTGTCAGAACTTTATTCAAACACTCAAATTTACACCTAAGCATAATAATAATAAGGTGGCATTGTGGCTATCTAATTTTCAGATCTTTTACTGGGCTGCAAATATTCATACAATAAAATTTTGGAAAACGGCAAGTCTATGAAACCACAACTGCTTAGTTAGATTTGGAAAGAAAATTACTGCTAACTTACAGTTCAGCTGGTCACAATTTATTAAAGATATGCAACCAATGAAGGACACATTAGAAGGTTGAGGAGCTGAAATGTGTTGCCCTCTTAAATGGTAATCACCTACTTCAGCCCTCCTTAACCAATGCAGTATTCTGTCTTTGAAAGTCATTGGGGATTGTGACATTTACAGATTTTTTTATTGATAATGTATTTGTATCTTTTGAACATTTATGCTTCAAGTGTAATCTTTCAGCAACACACCTATTCTTCTTTTGACATATTACAAATCTCGTCCATTTGTCACCTTTATGGTGAAACTGACTAGTTTTCATCTTGACCAACCCTGTCTAAGATGTACTTGGGATTAATACCAATACCATTAATACCTTTTACTAGTACCAGCTTAAAATATTTTAAAATTTGAGAAATTAATTAAAAAATACTTTAAGTTTAAAATAAACAAGTCGGGCTTATATTGAGCCTTTTTATTTTGTGTACTGTTTTAGTCTACCATATATGATGAGTCACTTTAGGGGGTCTTTCTGTTTGTATAACTCTGTGGGTCAGTTGGGGGTGTTTCATGGATTATTTTCAGAACACATTCTATCCTATTCAGATCATCTTACTGTACTTATGCTTTTTTTTTATTAGATTCTGTTTTGTTATTGCATTTTGTTCTGTAGTCGTATTTAATAATGAAAGACTAATCACAAATATATTTTTTCTTTCTAAGGACAATGAAAAAATTGCACCTGTCCAACTTCTGTCTCACCTGAAGCAACAACAACAACAACATTTATTTATATAGCACATTTTCATACAAACAGTAGCTCAAAGTGCTTTACATATTAAAGAATAGAAAAATGAAAGACACGATTATAAAACAAAATAAATCAACATTAACATCGAATAAGAGTAAGGTTCAATGGCCAGGGGGGACAGAAAAAACAAAAACTCCAGACGGCTGGAGAAAAAATAAAATCTGTAGGGATTCCAGACCATGAGACCGCCCAGTCCCCTCTGGGCATTCTACCTAACATAAATGAAACAGTCCTCTTTGGATTTAGGGTTCTCACGGAAGGGCTTGATGATGATGATGGTCACGTAGACTTCTGCCTTTTAATCCGTCCATCATTGTTGGAGCATCATGAAGCTTTGAGTAGGTGGAGGTGGCGCAGGCCACCACCACAAAGAAACCAGAAAAAGAAACAGAAAAGAGAGTAGGGGTCAGTACAGATTTTAGAGCCACCATGAATAGTTATTTTGAGGAAACTGAACATATAGAGTATCAGGATTAAGTTAAATTAAGATTAAAATGAAGTTATAAAAAGGCCATGTTAAAGTAATGTGTTTTCAGCAGTGTTTTAAAGTGCTCTATTGTATCAGCCTGGCGAATTCCTATTGGCAGGCTATTCCAGATTTTAGGTGCATTGCAGCAGAAGGCCGCCTCACCACTTCTTTTAAGTTTTGTTCTTGGAATTCTAAGGAGACACTCATTTGAGGATCTGAGGTTACGATTTGGAATATAAGGTGTCAGACATTCCGATATATAAGATGGGGCAAGATTATTTAAGGCTTTATAAACCATAAGCAGAATTTTAAAGTCAATCCTGAATGACACAGGTAACCAGTGTAGTGACATTAAAACTGGAGAAATGTGTTCGGATTTTCTTTTCCTAGTTAGGATTCTAGCAGCTGCATTCTGCACTCATTGCAAACGATTTATATCTTTTTTGGGTAGTCCTGAGAGGAGTGCATTACAGTAATCTAGTCGACTGAAAACAAACGCGTGAACTAATTTCTCAGCATCTTTCAGTGATATAAGCGGTCTAACTTTACTTATGTTTCTTAAGTGAAAAAATGCTGTCCTAATAATCTGATTAATATGTGATTTAAAATTCAGATTACAGTCAACAATCACCCCTAAGCTTTTTACCTCCGTCTTGACTTTTAATCCTAATGTATCCAGTTTATTTCTAATAGCCTCATTGTATCCATTATTGCTGATCACTAAAATTTCAGTTTTCTCTTTATTTAACTTGAGAAAATTACTATTCATCCATTCTGAGATACTAGTCAGACATTGTGTTAGTGAATCAATAGAATCAGGGTCATCAGGAGCTATTGATAAGTACAGCTGTGTGTCATCAGCATAGCTGTGGTAGCTCACGTTGGGCCCTGAGATAATCTGACCTAACGGAAGCATGTAGATTGAGAAGAGCAGCGGACCCAGGATAGAGCCTTGTGGAACACCATATGGATATCATGTGTCTTGAGTTGTAATTCCCACAACTAACAAAAAATTTTCTCCCTGTCAGGTAGGATTCAAACCAATTTAAGACTGTGCCAGAGAGGCCCACCCATTGACTAAGGCGATTTCTAAGAATGTTGTGATCAATGGTGTCAAATGCAGCACTCAGATCTAAGAGGATGAGAACAGATAAATGGCCTCTGTCTGCATTTACCTGCAAGTAATTTACTACTTTAACGAGTGCAGTTTCTGTGCTGTGATTTGTTCTAAAACCTGACTGAAATTTATCAAGAATAGCATGTTTATTTAGGTGGTCATTTAACTGCATAATGACTGCCTTCTCCAGAACTTTACTGAAGAAGGCAGGTTAGAGATGGGTCTAAAATTTTCAAGAGCTGAGGGGTCAAGATTATGTTTCTTAAGTAGGGGTTTAACTACAGCAGTCTTAAGACAGTCTGGGAAGACCCCAGTATCTAGTGACGAATTTACTATGTCCAGAACATTATCAATTAGCACACCTGATACTTCTTTGAAAAACCTTGTTGGTATCGGGTCAAGGACGCAGGTGGAGGGTTTTAATTGAGAGATTATTTTCTTTAAATCAGGTAAATCTATCCTAGTGAAAGAGTTTAATTTGTTTATAACAGGATGCTGGGGTTTAGGAGGATCCTTAGCGTTGGGGAGATATACTATGTTATTTCTAATATCATTAATTTTTTGATTGAAAAATACAGCGACAGCCTCACAGGTTTCACTGGAAGCACTTAGGAGGCATTCCTTTGAGCTACCTGGGTTTAGTAGGCGATCAATTGTAGAAAAAGCACTGCGATCTATTTTAAATCTTTCAGTATGGCAGTCTTTGCATTGATCACAGCATCACAACTGATAGCTTACACTTATATTGTCAGAACAAGTGCAACATTTTCTGATACAGAAATCTTACAGTTTAATGTTTAAATTCTGTTCAAATTACCTGTGATTAAAAAAAAAACTATTTGATTAAACATGGTTGAGTTCTGTGGTGGGCTGGTGCCCTGCCCGGGGTTTGTTTCCTGCCTTGCGCCCTGTGTTGGCTGGGATTGGCTCCAGCAGGCCCCCATGACCATGTAGTTAGGATACAGCGGGTTGGATAATGGATGGATGGATGGATCGTTGAGTTAATAGTATGAAATTAATTAAATATGTAAGTACATAAATATGATGACAGTAATTTATCAGTAACTAGCGAAATACCCACGCTTCGCAGTGGCGAAGTACTGCCTTTAAAATTTTTATTAAGAAGAAAAGTAAACCTTTTTAAACTGAGGGAAAATATACCAATAATTATTTGTTAAGGATCTCTTTGTATACCATGTTTTCAGTTCGGCTCTCTGGTTGTAATATGACCAAGCTGTGCGCTGAGCTTACTGTGTGCCATGTGAAAAGCAATCTTGCCTCAAATCAATGCCAACCTTTTGTAGGGTGTGTCTCTGAGACTTATTAATTGTCATTGTAAAGCAGAGCCTTACTGGAAATTGGAGGCATTTGAATTGAAATGGGAGATCAGAGGGTATAACGGGGATGTGAGGAATAAAAACTCTCTCCCCTGAGCCACTGCCAGTAAAATAGTTCCCTCAATTAGGTTCTTTTGAAGACACGTGACCTGAAGTCTCGTGCCATTACAAAGTTTTGGTGGCTGTAAGTTTCTCAGTAACATTATTGGTGCCCCAACCTTCAAAATTAGATTATGCTCAGGAGTTCCTGGAGGATTCAGAGTGTGGAGATACTCTACCAGATAGTGCACTGCGTCTTCCACTTCTACAACTGAATCCACAGGGTGATATGTTTTCGGTTGTGAAGGTAGTTCTTGAAGTAAAATGTGGTTTATAGTCATAGTCATGTCATCTATTGGTGTCAGGATAGCTCTCTCCCTCAACTATGACATGTCGTTTTCGTTGGAAAGTTCAATATGGCGGCCGACAGTGGCGTCATACTACCAAAATAAGTACGTAGATCGGTTTCGGTTAGCGCAGGGAAACCGCCTACCAAATTTTGTGAAGATGGGGCCATAAATAAGAAAGTTTAACATGGCGGACGTTGTCGACTGTTATGACTATTACGCGTAGAATTTCGAAATGAAACCTGCTTAACTTTTGTAAGTAAGCTGTAAGGAATGAGCCTGCCAAATTTCAGCCTTCTACCTACACGGGCAGTTGGAGAATTAGTGATGAGTGAGTCAGTGAGGGCTTTGCCTTTTATTAGTATAGACTAGCAAAATACCCACGCTGGCACCCCCAGCAACAGCTGCTCGCACCCCAAAGGATATATATATATATATATATATATATATATATATATATATATATATATATATATATATATATATATATATATATATATATATATAGATAGATAGATAGATAACAGTGACAAAACAATTACATTGATTACATTGACAATCATGTTACGTTATTTTCAAAATGTTTCCTTTACTTTTTCATTACTTCTTTAACACACTACTTCTCCGCTGCAAAGCGTGGGTATTTTGCTATATATATACATTATTCATAAAGCTTCAATTGGTGATGTGTTTTTCTGCGTTAACCTCATATTTTTTCATACGTCTTCTCAAACCAAGGGGGTGCGAGGGTAAAATGAATTGGGAAGCGCTGATATATATATATATTGAATATATTGAAATAGTTTTACTGTCAAATAATGCAAACAGTACGCGGCACATGTGTCGCCCTAATTCTGGGCTCATCAGGCATACATACTCACTGCACCCCCTCTCGGGAATCGAACCTTGGACGTCAGCGCTAGAGGAGCCGCCTCTCGTGTTGCGCCATGGCGTGTGGTTCATTTATTTGACAGTATGTAGATCGGGGTGTATATATATATATATATATACCAAGGAGATCAGTGGGAGATTCTCCTGCAAAATCATCCATAGCATACATTACAGTCAGTTCTGTTTTTAGCCGAGACAGATCAAAAAGCGCTCCGTGGCTCTTGTGTTAAAGTGGAGAAGGCTGCATGCGTGAAATTTTTCTTGTATTCCTGAAACTTCTGGGGCTCAAGGAGCGTGACAAACATTAGGTTTTTATGGTCTTGAAATCTGGTCTGTGTCTGGCAAATAATATTGTTCAGAATTCTGCCATGGAGTTGGCTGTAGTGCACTTAGTGATCTTTCGCTCGTAGCATTTGCGGTGCGTTCAATGGCCTCGTAGAGTTCCTCATATCGGCTTCTATCCAATCAAAGGGTCTGAATACGGTGACGTTGCCGTACGCCTGCTAAAGGGCCCTACTGACACCAACTCAAAATCTGATTGGTTGAAGCAACAGGTTAATCGACATTTATTCTGTGTTAGAGTGCCTCCACAACAGATTGCAAAAGCCTCTCTGTCTGGCAACAAATGATGGCTGAAATGTGATTGGTTAAATGCTTTAATACGAAACTCCGCCTCCCATGGCTATCGAGCTGCAGTCTATTCTCTCTGCCTGGCAACAAATGATGGCTGAAATGTGATTGGTTAAATATTTTAATACGAAACTCCGCCTCCCACGGCTATCGAGCTGCATTCTATTACAGTATATATGGACGAAAATACGTTCCAGTTATGACCATTATGCGTATTTTTTCGAAATGAAACCTACCCAACTTTTGTAAGTAAGCTGTAAGGAATGAGCCTGCCAAATTTCAGCCTTCTACCTACACGGGAAGTTGGAGAATTAGTGATGAGTGAGCCAGTGAGTCAGTGAGTGAGTGAGTAAGTGAGTCAGTGAGGGCTTTGCCTTTTATTAGTATAGATTCAACTTCAATCTGAAGTTGGATGTACGGACCATCATGATTCTATGAAGGGGTTTTTACTTTTTTCATATGTCTTCTTTAGGAGATATATAGTACATTTAAAAACATAATATATATTTCCACTCATATGCAGGTGACACACAGTATTCATCAAGCAGATCTAATGATGCTGTTCAATTTCTGTCATTGATTATGATTCGAAAAATGAATACATGGATTATCCATCCATCCATCCATTATCCAGCCCGCTATATCATAACTACAGGGTCACAGGGGTCTGCTGGAGCCAATCCCAACCAACACAGGGCGCAAGGCAAGAAACAAGCCCATGGCAGGGCGCCAGCCCACCGAAGATACATGGATTAGTGATAACTATTTGTTGTTAAGCATTAAAATACAGAAATTTTATTAGTTGGTGTAAGTGCTAAGACAATAACAAGATGCAATCAAGATTTAACACTGAAGCTTTGAATATTACATTAATTCATCGATTTTGAAGTTCATTCAAACTGAGTGGAATCGATTGCTGAGATGTTTCATTCACAAGCCATCCTGATCATTCTATCTCCAGGCTGCAATTGAAAGTGCAGTACTCTGGACCTTCTTATTTAACTGACACTCTTAATGTGTACATGTTCCACCAATGTAAAGCCCTGTTTGAATAGGGTTAGTTTTATACTAGGAGGTGAAGTAAAGTTAGTTCTTGAAGTGGGTCTGTAAAGTCATTGGTTGATGTTGCCTTATGTGTACTGGTCGTTAATGTATGGGTACCGGTATGTGCAATCAGATCTGACCACATTAGCATTGCTTATCTATAAAGACAATATGTCTATTCACACCTCTAACTGGACCCTTCTTAAGCTAACCAGCCACCCAAGAACACAAACAAAAATAAATTGAGCACATTGGCACATCTACGGATCTTCAAGGAGATAACCAGTTATTCGGCACACAAAACAAAGACCACTGGCAGTTCCTTTTTTCCACATCAGGCACTGGGTAAAGTAATTAATACAGGAGGACCTCTGAAAATTTAGTCCCATCTGAATTGCTCAAATGAATAAATTTCTGGTATAATTGGTAAAACTGGCAGTATTAGGCTTGAGCCCTACATTTTCATATTTATCTGTGTGAATGTGGATTAAAGATCTATTTGGAAGAAATTAGTTTTACACCATGAGGTGGGGCAAAGTAATTATTACTGGGGGACCTATGTAATTTTAGTCACGTCTGAACCGCTCACATAAGTAACATTTTACAGACTGCGTTCACATTTCAGTAAAAATTATGAGTCCTTTTACCTTCAATTAAAAAATCCATAAAAATTACCCCAGGTAAAACTAGTACTGTTTGAATGGACAGGACAGGACTAAAATTACAGAGCTATTCTGGTAATAATTAATTTGCCCCATCTCCTGGTGTAAAACTAACCCTATTTAAATAAAACTTTAGTCCACACTAGTACAGATAAATTTGAAAATGCCATTTTTTTTTCTAAAGTTTCCATCCACACTAGAGTTTTCAGATTGTAGTGGATGTCAGATGTATTTGCTGTCAGCGTCCGTTTGTACCTTTCATTGTTTTGAATTAATACATACATTTAGTTTCAAGGGCCTTTCAAGCTATGGACTGCTTGGCAGGGACCACCTGACTCAAAGGCTATTAAGAGCCATAAATAATGGAGGGCAGCGCCCGATAAGAGGAAAGAAGGATAAAGTGCCAGCTCTCAAGGAAGCACCACCTGCAGGAATCCATTCGATGAACCCAGGTTTGTCTGTACAGGAGGGAAAAGGTTAACGAAGGGTTTGAGAGGCAACAGGAACTTGGGAGTGGGCCTGGTGGACCTTTGAAAAGGGACTGTGAGTGTTATTTTGGCTATTCTAAGGTGTATGTTGGTGAGTTCCTTGTTAGCATGAACTTCAAGGGATTTACAGTCAAACTTATGGACAGTACAAGGACTTTTCGTTTATTCAATGGGAGTTCGAGAATGAGAGAAGGGGTTGCACTGCAGCACGGGGGTGTGTACAGATTATTTTTTACGTGTATGTGTATGGTTACTTTTTCTATAAAAACATTATTATTACTTTACTTATATTCATCTCAGTTGGTGTGTTCTGTGCTTGCTTCTAGTGGGTTGCAGAAAGCAATGCTGGTCACTCGATTCCTTTATTATTTCATTAGTTGGCTGCTGCTCCAGGGATTGGCAGCGCATATTATAATCATGCTGTCTTGGGCAAAAAAAAGGGTCTTGAGGTACAGTACTAGATTATCATTGAAACTCCAAAAATGTATAAAACTGTACTATTGGGAATACACATTTTATCATTTAAAAGCAACATTTGTTTATGGATCAAAGGTGAAATAAATTGAAATGCGAAAAGCAGAAGTGAAACAAAGAGCACTGTATGAGAAAAATGTACTTAAAACTGATTAATTAGAAAATTAGATAATTTGCATGTTCTCCCCGTGTCTGCGTGGGTTTCCACTGGGTGCTACGGTTTCCTCCCACAGTCCAAAGACGTGTGGGTTAGGTGCATTGACGATCCTAAATTGTCCCTAGTGTGTGCTTGCTGTGTGGGTGTGTGTGTGTGTGTGTGTCCTACATTGGGCTGACACCTTGCCTGGGATTTATTCCTGCCTTGCGCCCTGTGCTGGCTGGGATTGGCTCCAGCAGACCCCCGTGACCCTGTGTTAGGATATAGCGGGTTGGACGATGACTGACTGATATACATATAAAGATTCCTTTAAATGTAATTATTTAAATATAATTATTATTCATTTTACTTATATTAATTTTGAACTTTCATTCAATTTTGTAACTTGCCTGTTGTTTTAAAAAATCCTATGAAAACCTGAAAAACTTCTCTTCTGTCTCAAGGTTTTCCTGATAGGGCTTGTTTAAACCAACAGGAAATATAATGGATTCGGTTTTCTTCAGTTACCTTGTTTTTTTCAGGCATACAAAATAGACACATAGCCTTCTGGCCACTCTTGAAGGCCAGGGTAAAAGAATAGGGACTCTGGAATATTTGAAGAAGTGTTCCCAGATACTTCTTCTCATGTTGCAAGATGTTTTATTAATAAAGGATCTCTGTTTGTTATTTAATATTGTGGACTACTTTTCTTCCGTAAATGATAAAGTTCACTTTAATCACAATGGCAAAATGTACAAAAATATAAAATAATAAAAACAGAACAAAATGTCTAATTCACAATAGTATATTCCATAGATTACAATATGAAAGGAAGAGGCATGTTTTCTAAAATTTCCGAGGTTAAAAAAGTATTGTAGAAATCTGAGCCTTTAGGTTCATCCGAAATGAAATAATTTGCCTTCTAGGATAAGGGAAATTAGGGCGGCACGGTGGCACAGTGGGTATCGCTGCTGCCTCGCAGTTAGGAGACCCAGGTTCACTTCTTGGGTCCTCCCTGCGTGGAGTTTGCATGTTCTCCCCATGTCTGCGTGGGTTTCCTCCCACAGTCCAAAGACATGCAGGTTAGGTGGATTGGCGATTCTAAATTGGCCCTAGTGTTTGTAAGTTGGCACCCTGCCTGGGACCGGTTCCTGCCCTGTGTTGGCTGGGATTGGCTCCAGCAGACCCCTGTGTTCAGATTCAGTGGGCTGGAAAATGGATAGATGGAAAAGGGAAATTATCTCAGCATTTAAACCCAAGGTGAAACCCTATTCTTAATAAAGCTATTATTATTTTAGTTATTTTTTCTACAAATTTGGCAGACATTACTAGCTGAACATGTTGTGTAACAAATTGTTCACACCACTTCCCCTGGCCTTGGAGTGAGTTGTAAGTGGGGTTGGGAAACTGTCGCAACAATAGCTTCTGATAGAACACCTCACCATAATGTTATCATGCACTTACAAACTTATATATAGTACTAATATTATATCTAATGGTGAATGTTATCTAACAGCACAGACAAATATAGCACAATCAAAAGTTGTATCATGAAAATTTTTGAATACACTAAATTAAAGAAAATTGTTGGTTGTATTTTGGTTGCAGGTGTTCCTTCCAGTATTAGGTTCTGCTTTAAGATCAATGTTTTTGGGTTAAGTTTCTGTAAATGGATTAACAGTTTTGGAAATGAATGGTGTGACAGATAGGGGGCGCTGTCATGCCCTTGAACCCTCAGACTATACGTCAGACACCAGGTAAAAATCCAATATTTTGTTTTATTAACAAAATAATGTGCACAAAGCACCCTCCTCTCCACAATACTCATAAATATGCTACAATAAACAATAATCCTCCACTCCCAGATGCGTTGCCACCCTTCCACCCAGCTCAGCTCACTCGTCTGGGATCTCCCAGAGTCCTTTATAGTTTGTGACCCGGATGTGCTTCTGAACCCTGAGTCCATGTGACTTCCTAGCACTTCTGGGTCAGATCCAAAGTCTTCTTTTCATCCCGGAAGTACGTCATCCCTCCTGTTGCTGTGACGTACTTCCAGGTTATAGGGCATGTACGAGTCTCTGGGCCTCCCTACAGTGTCCTGTGGTGGCCCCCAAGGTATCCAGCAGGGCTGTAAAGGAAAACTCCACTACCCATTATTCCCTGCTGGCATTCGGGGCACCTCCCTGCTGCAGGGAGAGCTCCACCTGGTGGCCTGGAGGTATTGGCCGGGCTGACTGACTGGCCATAGTCCACAATGGATTGATAAATAAAATTTTTATGAGCAACATGATGGAATAGTAATTTGCATGGCTACATAATTGCAGAGGCCTGGTTTCTATTTCAGACTCAGTCATTATCAGTGAAAGGCTGGAACTATACGCTGTGGATTTGAAGTTAGCTTGAATGAAGGCTTGTGTGTGAATGTTCTCTGCAATGGACAGGTTTTTCCTCCTGGGTTGAAAAGTATCTTGAACCCATTACTGCCAGGAGAATCTCTAGCTTCCAAAAAACACTACACATACTTATCAGTCTCATTTTGAAGTGAACAAACATTTTTACTATCTCAGTAGCTTCCTGAAGAGTTAAGTGTGCGATGAAAATTAAATTTTATTCCTGCCCACTGTTTCCCTTCTTACCCTACAATGTTATACAGGTTGTGTATCCTTAATCTCAAATGCCTGGGTCAAGAAGTATATTCAGATGATGGAATAGTTGCATATACAGTGGTGTGAAAAACTATTTGCCCCCTTCCTGATTTCTTTTTCTTTTGCATGTTTGTCACACAAAATGTTTCTGATCATCAAACACATTTAACCATTACTCAAATATAACACAAGTAAACACAAAATGCAGTTTTAAAATGATGGTTTTTATTATTTAGGGAGAAAAAAAATCCAAACCTACATGGCCCTATGTGAAAAAGTAATTGCCCCCTGAACCTAATAACTGGTTGGGCCACCCTTAGCAGCAATAACTGCAATCAAGCGTTTGTGATAACTTGCAATGAGTCTTTTACAGCGCTCTGGAGGAATTTTGGCCCACTCATCTTTGCAGAATTGTTGTAATTCAGCTTTATTTGAGGGTTTTCTAGCATGGACCGCCTTTTTAAGGTCATGCCATAGCATCTCAATTGGATTCAGGTCAGGACTTTGACTAGGACACTCCAAAGTCTTCATTTTGTTTTTCTTCAGCCATTCAGAGGTGGATTTGCTGGTGTGTTTTGGGTCATTGTACTGTTGCAGCACCCAAGATCGCTTCAGCTTAAGTTGACGAACAGATAGCCGGACATTCTCCTTCAGAATTTTTTGGTAGACAGTAGAATTCATGGTTCCATCTATCACAGCAAGCCTTCCAGGTCCTGAAGCAGCAAAACAACCCCAGACCATCACACTACCACCACCATATTTTACTGTTGGTATGATGTTCTTTTCTGAAATGCTGTGTTCATTTTACGCCAGATGTAACGGGACATTTGCCTTCCAAAAAGTTCAACTTTTGTCTCATCAGTCCACAAGGTATTTTCCCAAAAGTCTTGGCAATCATTGAGATGTTTCTTAGCAAAATTGAGACGAACCCTAATGTTCTTTTTGCTTAACAGTGGTTTGCGTCTTGGAAATCTGCCATGCAGGCCGTTTTTGCTCAGTCTCTTTCTTATGGTGGAGTCGTGAACACTGACCTTAATTGAGGCAAGTGAGGCCTGCAGTTCTTTAAACGTTGTCCTGGGGTCTTTTGTGACCTCTTGGATGAGTTGTCTCTGCGCTCTTGGGGTAATTTTGGTCGGCGGCCACTCCTGGGAAGGTTCACCACTGTTCCATGTTTTTGCCATTTGTGGATAATGGCTCTCACTGTGGTTCGATGGAGTCCCAAAGCTTTAGAAATGGCTTTATAACCTTTACCAGACTGATAGATCTCAATTACTTCTGTTCTCATTTGTTCCTGAATTTCTTTGGATCTTGGCATGATGTCTAGCTTTTGAGGTGCTTTTGGTCTACTTCTCTGTGTCAGGCAGCTCCTATTTAAGTGATTTCTTGATTGAAACAGGTGTGGCAGTAATCAGGCCTAGGGGTGGCTACGGAAATTGAACTCAGGTGTGATACACCACAGTTAGGTTATTTTTTAACAAGGGGGCAATTACTTTTCACAGAGGGCCATGTAGGTTTGGATTTTTTTTCTCCCTAAATAATAAAAACCATCATTTAAAAACTGCATTTTGTGTTTACTTGTGTTATATTTGACTAATGGTTAAATGTGTTTGATGGTCAGAAACATTTTGTGTGACAAACATGCAAAAGAATAAGAAATCAGGAAGGGGGCAAATAGCTCATTATGTACAGTGGTGTGAAAAACTATCTTAGGGACAACTTTACTTAAGTAGGGAAATGCAGCCAAAGCAGCTAAAAGATGACTTCCACATATAATAATTTGTATATAACTGAGCCATTGTCATAATATGTGTTGATGTGACAAACGTATTAGGCTAAACCTCAAAAGTGATAATGATGATGTGTAGACTATACTTTTGTTCCATTTTAAGAAGTCCAATTCTGCATATTTGCTCTGAAGGACCTCTCGAAGATCTGGCCGACAAATCAGGAATATTTTAGCCAATTTCACTCGATCATGCCCGGTGTGCTAGAAGTCATCAAAAACCAACTTAATAGGTTTTGCTAACATATAAAAAAATGAAAAACATAAAAAGACAATTCTTTTAGCATCATCTAATTTTCCTAAAATAATCATAGCAATTTATTGAACTTATATTGCAATTAGGGCATCTGGTGAAAATGAAGCTGCTTTTGTTAACTGTAAGCAGTGACATTCCATTAACACACAAGTCATCTACATTTTAAATAGTGCCACACAGCACTTTTAAACTTTGGCACAGGTGTTTTTGTATAATTTAATTGAGGACAAAAGTAGCCAGCTGTGTTTCATTGGTTAGCAGTGCTCGGTACTTCACAGGGTTCAGCCACACCCCCAAATTTCAATCTTGTGTTGTTGCTTCGTCTTGTTCTCACCCCACTCCCCTCACTTATCCCGTTATGAAAGAAAGAATAAATTCATTTTGAATCTGCACATATATTATTCATATCCACTTTGTCCCAAACATATATTTTCACACTCAAATCCAAAAAAAATTTTTAATAAAAGAGAACTCTAGTGTGGAATTTTCCATTTGCATTATCATATCAGGGCTCAAAAACGTTCAAATTTTACACCATTTTGGATCTTGGAATTTCAGAATTGGGATATTTAACCTGTAATTGAAAAGACAATTTCAGAAATAGGATTGAAAATATGTTGACTTTGTTCAGTATGTCTATCAAACCAGACTAAAATTTGCCTTCTCTTTTAAATACTTAAAGCAGATGATAAGAGGAAGGGTTCTTATTTTTCTTCAAAATGACAAAATAGACTGTTATGCATTTCCTCTTCTGCTGTAGGAATTCAAGCAGGAAACAGGACCTTCATAAATGTAACATTCTGTCGTCCCTTATGCTGTATTTAAAAACCACAGTGTGGAAGCTCGTAATAACTTGTAATTAAATTAAATCTGAAGAATGGAATAAAAAGAGGAGTGCAGTATAATGGTATCAGAAAATCTCATATTATAAGCAAATAATTGAAAATTAAGTATTCTTTTTACTCCGTTTGTCAATGTGTATTTTCAGGGCTAATAAAAAGTATCAAGCAGGTATTTTGTAAAACTGCAAACTAAAAATTTCACTTTCAACACCTCTAGAAAATGTAGCTCATTCTCTCTAAATACCTGAAAATAGATTGCTGCAGGTGTTAATATTATTAAGCCTTGTATGTGATAGGAATTAAGAAATAAATGTGTTGGGGGTTGGGTGTATGATTGTGGTTCTGCACTAACTAGGCTAATGTATGCAATTTAATAATTTCCATAAAACTTTCCCAGGAGGAAATTTATTGAGAGGAAAATATTTTTCTCAGTTGGATTTAAAATAACACTCCAGGTTTTTTAGGTGCTGTGAAATGATTTTTTGTTTTCGTAAACATAAAAAATTTTAGAAGGAAACACTAAAACAATGAATCATCCACCAGGCTGCCATGAAAACAGAGATGGGATTCAAGTCTAGTACTGGCCATATTTGCTCAAACAAGGTCAGTTTATAGATGCCTAATACTATACAATGCACATTTTTGGTATGTGGTAAGAAACCCAAAGTACTTGGATTAGGATTGAAAGTGTTAATCCACACAGACAATGACCAAGCACAAGACTGAAGCCAGGAACTGAGGCAGCACTGCTAACTTCTACACTACTGGACTACCTTATCTATTTAAATAAACTTTAAAATTGCATCTGATGTGTGTCACCTTTAGTCCCCAAATAAATAAAACAGCAAGATCTAATTCTCATGAAATTTTGGTGTCTTTTGTAGGATGACCCACTTTAGAACCTATGCTACTAAAATTTGTCGCCAAATGGCAGCCATAATTTTACAAACATTTACAAAGCAAGAAAACATCAGGCAAGGAACTGATTAATATGTGAGTTTTTTGTAGTATTGTTAATCTATCTGTTTCCCAATTCATTTTTTCCAAAATGTTAAAAAGAGACATGCCTTTAAGTTAAAGCTTTCCATTAAATTTGTGACAGAGGTGACAATTTCAATGTACAGGGTAGGGAAATTAGTATTCATCCTTTAAATCCTTTTAATACCATCTAATTACCTATTACAGGTTCCCTGTCAGCATCTACTTCACCATGACTATTAATAATATATAGGGTCAGCCTTTGAGACCAGCAAGTGTTAACTTACATTCAGACTGTTTCTCATATTGCCAGCTTTATGTGGCATGCCTGAGGATGAGCAGCCTCTAACAAAACTGAAAACATGGTATGCTAGGAAGCACTCAACTAATATGTATTATCTGATAAATTACATACTCAGGTTTCAAATTTTAAATACCTTTTAGTTACTTCCGGTTGGTATAATATGTCACATGTCAGAAGCCATTGGATTAAACTGAAGTTACTGTTATGTTTATGGGACCAGCTGGTGTAGATCTTTTGCTACATGGCAAATTTATCCTGCTTGGAGTGTCCATTTGGAATGGGCAGAATGTGGCCATAAGGAGATGCACATTGCAACAATGCTTAGGTACACTGTGGCACACATCCAGGATGTGTATATTGCCATGCCATTGTGACACGCCATGTAGTGGCAAGGTTGGCTGCAGACCAGGTGGCACCAGTGGGCGTCTTGTAGTGCATGACCGACCAGGATCAGATTTGTGAGAAGTCAGACATGCAGACACAGACACAAAAGGATGATATTTCCAAAACAAGAGTGGGTTTATTTACAGGTGCAACAAAAAAAAAAAGTCCCAATCAAAAATAGTGAGCAATATACTGTATACAGTGAAGTTTCCAGTCTTCAAAACTGAAAGATAAAGACAAAAATGTACACAAAAAATAGTAGTCTTCCCAAATGAAAAAAAGGAATTCAGGAAGAAACTACACACAAAACAAAGTCCAAAGAATGCCAAAAATGTTTACAAAGAAAATTGTATATCCATCCATCCATCCATTATCCAACCCGCTATATCCTAACTACAGGATCACGGGGTTCTGCTGGAGCCAATCCCAGGCAACACAGGGCGCAAGGCAGGAAGCAAACCCCGAGCAGGGCGCCAGCCCACCACAGAAAATTGTACAAGAACAAAAAAAAAAGTGCACCAAAACCCAAAATCTATATAAATAATAAATACAACCACCAAAATAAAGCTACACTAGGAGATATCTATAATATATGCAAGAAATTATTTACAAAATAAGGCACAAGCCGCTGTTTGGTCTACTGAATGATAAAAGCTATACAAACCACACTACCGAGTTTAAGGGCTCATTTATACTTCAGGATAAAAACTCATGCGTCTACGAATCATGATTGCCAAGCATTCTCAGGGTTCATTTAATGTGTCCTCTGAGCACGTCCTCAGAAATTAACGCAACACATGCGCGAATTGCAGTACCAGCAAAAAGCCGGGGGGCACAGTGTAATAAAAGTTGGAATGTGATGTCAGAGTCTTTGTTTACTATCTACATGTGACAGAAACCTGCTTTGAGGATATGTGTGCTTCGATGTTTCATGAATGGTTCGATATGGTGAAGCAAAATACTGACATACAAATGCATTCTTGATGCAAATGTGACACGATACATTTTAATGGTCTCACATACCTTATTCTGTGCCATTTTTTTGTCTCCTTCACAACAGCATCAGAATGTACGGCAGATGTGTGAAATTGTGTATTTTGTGATTAAAGTGGATATTTTGGCTTTAATTTTGAAATGTCCACTTTAACCGCATAGTTTACTTTACCATTAAAATAGACCGTCGTAACTGTCATCTTAAAACCATCCCAGATGTTAATTTCTACATGCTTCTGGTGCTTCCTCCTGACCTGACAGCAGCAATCGCCACACAGAACACATTACAGTTATGATATTCCAGCTCTCTGCACATTTAAAAATCTTAGATTTATACTTGATATCACTTTCATGATAAAATGCATTAAAGTATGTATGTTATATTTTACAGATAAGTCATTAACTTTAAAAAATGAATACTAATAATAATTACACATATTGTGGTGGCACGGTCTGCCTCTCAGGGAGTCACGTCCCTTGTGTTCTCTACCTGCAGTTTGCATGTTTTCCTGGTGAATTTCCAGTGTGCTACGGTTTATTTCCAAAGACATAAAGCTTTGGGGATTTGGAGATGCTAAAATGACGCTAGTGTATGTGTGTGCTTGTGTTCACCTTGCACTGAGCTGATGCCCCGTCCAGGGATTGTTTCTGTCTCGTGCCTGATGCTTGCAGGAATGGGCGGATTCCTGGATTGATGGATTTAATTATTAGACATCATTGCAGCAAGGTGTCCTCAGAATTTAATGGATGTTTCAGGCAATTCACAACACAGCGAAGCCTATTGTTTTCTCACCATTATGATATCTCACGCTGCCACCTGATGAAATCTTCCAGATTTACTTAAAATATGCATGCAAGTATAAACAGTAAAAAGCATCCACAGCAGTAGCATCCACTGGAGCACGCGTTGCTTCCCGTGAAGTATAAACCTGGCCTAAGAGTCAGAAAGTGTCCCTTATAGTTGCAAATGTATACCCAATCCCACAACACGTTGCTCCCTTTCACCAATCGCACCAGACTCAGGTGCTTTCTGCTCCTCTCAGCGTTTGCAAGGCATATAATAAATAGGGCTGACATGCTCCCTCGGAAGAGCCGATATGCACTACAAAAATAAGTACTTCTTGTGAATTCTCTTCTCACACTAATGCATGCATGCACATTCTTAACTAAAATGCTTCGCACCTTTCTTTGCCAACGGCATGATTAAAGAGACACTCGCCTTTATGATGGGGTAAATGGAGCATCCTCCAGCAGGCCTGACCTGGAGGCGCGCCCGATCCCTCGCCAACATCCTGCTGCAAGAACCTTCAGAAAACAAATGCGAAAGCTCACCCTGCACTCAATGACTTACACAGGTAAGTGCTTTAACGTTTATTTTGAAAAAAGTCAACTTTACCCTATTCTTAGTACTTTCTTTACTTTAAAGTGGTAATGCCTGGTAGGCGGATTACCACAGCCACCAACTGAAGTAGTGAAAACACAATGATGTCAAACACCGGGACTACTTCTGAAATAATGATCAACAAACAGGGTCACTATCAACAATATGTTTGTGGCCATGTAAAACGTCACAAAACGGCAACAATCTACTATAATAATGATACAATTATTTAAAATGCAACAGAAAAATGACTACATAATGCATAAATAAAAATAAATTAAGCAAAATCACAACAAAGCAAGCCTCATCACCATATATGCATGCCCACACTATGCGACTCTTCAATTCCACCAGGTGGAGTAAATGTTAACATTAATTTTATTTTAATTTTTTTTTCATTTTTATTACTATTTAATTTAATATTGTTTCTTTGTATCAGTATACTGCTGCTGGATTATGTGAATTTCCCCTTGGGATTAATAAAGTATCTATCTATCTATCTATCTATCTATCTATCTATCTATCTATCTATCTATTTACGAGAATATTGAATTGTTCTCTAGGAAGGGACAATAAGTATATACATCTCAATTTTTTAAGCATTTTGCTTAAGATTTCTTGTTTTCTAAAGCCACTTATAACTCATGTTTATTGCCCAACTAAGTTCATGGAAGCATTGTGTTCTAGTCCTGATAGAACATTGTGCTTCCCACTCTCATTTCAGCTCAATTCTTAATCATAGAAATTAATGAAGGACTTTATTGGAATTTGAAATGGCATGCCTCAAAGTTTTAAGCAGTTTTTAATTATCTTCATTCAAATTACATGTGAGATGTTAGCTAGGGTCAGGAGATTCACTTGAGGTAAAGACATCACAACACACTCTTGGGCATGAGTGCACAAGGATAAAACTGTTGTAAAGCTCTCTGATCAAATCTTTCCTCATACTCACCCCTCTGCTAAAATATTACCAAAATGTAGTTTTTGTTTTTAGCAGATATTTTTACTGCTGTTCTCACTAGGTACCCTTATTCCAATATGAGTTCAGTAAATTGCTATGGTTATATTAGGAAAGTCAGACAAATGCAAAATCTTGTTCTTGGCCAGGAAGCTGTTTGTTTCAAGCTTTGCCACATCTGTTGAATGCTTGTGATTGTACATTTTACCTTTGACATGAAAGTGCAAACTGTTTTTTTAATGAAGTCTAATCAGTTGATTAATCATGTCAATTCTAATTTTAATTAAATGAATTCTTCATTAATTAAAAAAGGAGTAGAATTATATGACAGGAAGGAACTTCTCAAGATCAGAACTCAAATGGCTTGTATGAATAAGTCCCTTACAAAATTGCTGGCAGAAATGTAGGATTTTGGTCATACATATAAAATAGTGCTAAATAAGTGAAAAGATATAGCTTGAAAATCACTGCATCAATATTAGACATTCATTCTCTTTTACTTAGAGTGCTGTAACATCCTTACATTTTGCAGCATCGCCTTATCTCTGTTCCAACACACACTCATACAGCAATTTTTGTATAGTGCATTTAAAAGTGCTAAAAGAGATATTGTAAGAAATCCATAACAGATTTCTGTTCTTTTCCTTTTCTTTTGCATTTTATTGATTTTATTAAAATCAAATAACATTCCATACAAACCCGTCATGTTTTACAAAACTAGGTTTGAAACAAATCAACCGCCACCCATGAGAAAGAGAGCTAGGCCAGTAGAGTAAAACTTTAAACTAGTAAAAATAAGTAAATAGATAAATTAATAGATGAATAAAAATAAATAGAATAGATTTATATTCTGCTGCAGTAGTGCTGTGCATAATTAGTGTCTGGCGGGTCACTGTCTGGGGTATTTTCTGTTAGTGAGTGTGTCTTGTTCGATGGTTCTTGCATTATGGTCTTTGCTGCCAGAGAAGGTGGTAGCTCACTTTATGAAAGTGTTCAAAAAATGCATGGATTAATGGATCTGAAGTACAAATTACAAAATCAAGTCAATTTATATGTTATAAAGACGTCAAGGAAGGTAGTCATTAAGAGTAACGAACTATACTATAAATAGATTAATAAATGATAAGTAATAGGTACTGTATATACTCATGTATAAGTCGGGTCTTCAAACCCGAAAAATCGATCATAAAATCAGACCCCGACTTATAACGCCCATTCAAAAATACAACACTTAATTTTTTTTTTTTACATCTTCTTGCCTCCTCCAATCTTGCACCAGTTTCCCAGACACATCAAATTTTTTTCAGCAGTGGTTACCAATTTCTTTCTCCACTTCAACAACGTTTAATTTAAAATAAGCTTCATGTATTCTTCTGATCGAATACTCCATCATAGAGAAGAGTTCCTCTTACGATAAAGATGTATGAGGGTGTGAGATATAAAAACACAAATCAGTGCAAATGTTGCTTCGGAATAGTTTGGGTATTACCATATGGTCATGTAGGCACAATAGAGAGAGAGAGGTTAGGAGCACATGCTGATACAGCTGATAGACCCATATAGAAAAAAAGACAGTGTGCTCCATGGTTACTCTCTCAGGTGGGCGTTAGCATATCATAATCTCTTGGACCAATAGCGTGAGTTTTCCACATTCGACTTATATAACCGACATTATAAAATATCAGAAATTATACGATAAAATCAACTCCCGACTTATCCTTGGGAGAACTTATCTGCGAGTATATACAGTATGTGAATAAATAGTAATAATTTGAAATTAAAGGTGATATGAGGGCAGGGCAACAGCACAGAGTTAAGTCTGAGCAGCTAAGGGGCAGAAACTCTTGTAGTACCTAGTGGAACTGGTTTGGATGCTACAGTACATTTTTGCCAGTTTGAAAATGAACAAAGACGCCATAGAAGTGGTAGGAGCAATCCATAATGCTATGGGCTTTATTGATGTAAAGTTTATAAAGATGTCTTTAATGAAGGGCAGAGAGGTTCCAATTTTTAGGCTGTGTACAGTATCTGTCATAGGACCTAATGGTCAGAGACACTGCAATTTCTAAACCAGACAGTGATGTAGCTGGTTAGAAAGTTCTAGAAGGTGTCCCCGTAAAATGTGGTGAGAATGGGACTAGGTAGGCTTACCTTCTTCATCTGCCAAAGGAAGAGGAGATGCTGCTGCGCCATCTTGGCTATGGAGATATTGTTAATTGACCAAGTAAGGTAAAATGAGTTGGTAGGTCCTTAGAAGCAGCAATACAAGTCAGTTGTCAATGGAGATGATAAACAAGTTTAGGTTTTATTTTATATAGTATGTCCCCTTAGAGGATGCTATCCAAAATTAGATAAAGTGCAAACTGAAACAAAGCATTGGAGTACAGGTTAAACAAATTGCTCATGGTCACATGGTACATCAGAGGAGGGAACTGAACAGACAGCCTTGCAATGTAATGGCTAATATGTTATCCACCAGTCAAAACTGTCAGAATGACATAATGTAAATAGTGACAACAGGATGAAGTACATATGGTGAATTCCTTCCTTGAACTATTAAGCTGGGAGAATGTAGGAAAGGAACAATGTGACCCTGGGAGAGAAAGCTGAAAGTGAAAGCGTTGTGATGAGACAACTAAACCAATCCACCTCTTACTTACTATTACCAAGCAGTGTGAAGCAGGACAGACACATGTTTTTGGTTTTTTTTTGTGTATAATTTTTTTGTTTTCTTCTCTGATACTCCTAAATTAAACTTCATACTATAGTTTAACAAAAATGAAAAAGAAACAATGATCTGATACTCCTTGTTTCATAAATAGCCCCGCACAAAATACATTGAACATTACCTCAGACTCTAACTATTTAAAACAGTACAAAAAATGAAAATACCTAAAATCTAATTTACGAGGTGTGTCACAGATGTGCGCTTAGGAGACAGTCAGCAAGCCATGAGATGAGTGAAACATTGTGAGATGAAAGGTTTATTTATGGTACTAACACCTCTATCTCTCTCTCATCAGAAGCAAAGAAGAGAAATAACAATCCCATTTGCTCACCTGCACCACTTCCACATTCACAAAATGGCAGCCCAGTCCTCAGTCCCACTTCCTGCCCATGAGCCAGCGAACATGCCCATTTCAGGCGCATGCGCCGTCAGGCCTTGCGTGGGCAGCTGGGAATTGAAGTTCCGGGCTGAGGCCAGCGGCCAACTGCAGTCCACCTTCTTTAATTTATCGGTGGCTCGTTCAGTCACTTCCCAGACTTCCTTACCTTCGTCTGTGGCAAGCGGTGCTTTGCTTGCCTTCCTCTTCCCCTTCCTGGAGTCCGAGTCCGTCATGATATCTTCGAAGCAGCCGACAGAACAATGATGACCTTCTCCAACCCACCATTCCACGGGGTAGGTAATGTGTCCTTCTCAAGGAAACCACTGGCAGAAGTTTTTGGTGCTCGGACATCCGTTGGGAATCGCACTATCGTCTTCGGAGGCATATTCTGCTCCTCATGGAATCTCAGAATGACCTATGAGGTACGAGCACGAGACAAGATTTAGTTTTCTGGCACATTTGTTGTCTTCTGGAGCTTTTCCATCTCGATAAGCATATGCATTCTCCGTCTTTTCTCCGTCATTTGCTGGGTTCACAGCAGTCCTTTAAATAGTCCTTTACCCGGAAGTGCTTCTGTTCTTCCTTCCATGTGACTTGCCAGCACTTCCAGGTCAGATGGAGAATTCCAGGTCTTTGATCAGCCTGGAAGAACTTTAGGGCTTCTGTCCACATGACTTCCTAGTACTTCCAGGTTATAAGGGAAGCATGACTTCGCAGGACCCCTCACAGCACTCTCTGGCAGCACCCACAGCACCCTAGAGGGCTGAGCAACCGAACACCAGGTCCCAGGATGCTCTGTGGCAATCTGGGCCACCACTACACTCCAGGGGTCTCATGTATGAACGGTGCGTACGCACAGAAATGTTGCGTAAGAACTTTTCAACGTTCAAATAGCGACGTATAAAACCTACACTTGGCGTACAGCCACTCTCTTTTCCATGGTACCTCATACATTGTCGTGCAGACTGGCGGCACCCAGCGTCAAAGCAGTGCTACTGTTCCTGTGTGGTTACTCTTTATGTTCCTGACGCGGCTTTATAAATAAACTGAAACTAATTGCATATTGTGTCACAAGCCATCTACTAAAGCAGATGGCCTGCTAGTAGTTTGGGACCGACCAGGACTGAGGGAGTAACAAGAGAGGCACAAGAGAGGCAGATGTTCAAAACAGAAGGTAATTTATTTATACCACGATAAAAAAAAATTATTAAAGTTGTTGAAGGAAAAAAGAACAAAAAAAATGGGACAAAAATGTATAAATAATCATTTCATTTCAATCATCATGAAAATATCACGTATACGTCTCAGTATTTTTTTTTTTATTAATTTTATTACAATCCATACAAAGCAATCAAGTTTTTACAAAAAGAAAAATTGAGTTAAGAACAGATCGATCCCCACCCTGAGAGAGAGAGCAAGCCAAGCCTCGTTAAATTTTAAGGCTTGTAAACATACCTAAATTAATAAATTCTCTGTGATTTATGAACTTATTTTAAAATATTACTGATTAGATCCTGCCATGTTTTGAAAAAGTCTGTACAGATCCTCTAACTGAGTATTTGATTTTTCCAATTTCAAATAATATAACACATCAGTTTCCCACTGACTTAAAAGAGGAGAGTTTGGGTTCTTCCAGTTTATCAGAATAAGTCTGCGTGCCAAGAGTGTAGTGAATGCAATCACAATTTGTTTGTCTTTCTCCACTTTAAGCCCCTCTGGAAGAACCCCAAACACAGCTGTTAATGGGTTAGGAGGGATTGTGAGTCCAAGGCTGTCTGAAGGTAATTAAAAATTTTTGTCCAGAATAATGTTAATTTGGTGCAGGCCCAGAACATGTGACCCAGTGAGGCTGGGACTTGGTTGCAACGTTCACAGGTTGGATCATGCCCTGGAAACATTTTGAGAGTTTTAGTGAGACAGATGTGCTCGATATATAATTTTGAGTTGTATAATTGTATGCTTTGGCATATGGAGCTCGAGTGAATTCTCTGCATTGCTACTTTCCACTCCTTTTCTGATATATTAATTGAGAGTCATTTTCCCAGTGTCCTCTTGGATCTTTGAAAGGAAGGGATTGTAAAATGATTTTATATATTGTAGAGATGGAGTCTAACTCCTTGAGATTGAGCAATATTTTTTCCAGCATGGATGAGGGTGCAAGATGAGGAAAATCTGGAAGGTTCTGTTTAACAAAGTTCCTGATTTGAAGATAGTGAAAGAAATGTGTAGCTGGAATGTTAAATTTGGAATGTAATTGTTCATAGGATGCAAAGACGTTGTCTATATAAAGATCTCTAAGCAAGTTAATTCCAAATTTTTCCAGATATTAAAACTGCATATGTTTGTGAAGGTTGAAAGAGGTGGTTCTCTTGCAGAGGTGCCACAGATAGAAGCTTCTCCGTCTTAAAATGCTTTCTACATTGGTTCCAGATTCTAAGTGAGTGGAGCACAATTGGGTTATTAGTGTATTGCCGATAACGTGTGTTTATTGGAGCACAGAGCAAGGAATACAAAGAAGTACTGCAGGATTTTACTTCTATTGCGGTCCAAGCCTGTGTATGTTCTTCTATTTGTGTCCAGGTTCTTATCGACTGTATATTTGCTGCCCAGTAATAAAACTGGAAGTTAGGTAGAGCCATGCCGCCTTCTGCCTTTTGTCTTTGTAGGGTCGCTCTTTTGATGCGTGGATGTTTTGAATTCCAAATAAATGAGGTTATTGTTGAATCTAATTGCTTAAAGAATGATTTATTAATGTATATTGGGATGTTTTGAAATAAAAAGGAGCTTAGGAAGAATATTCATCTTAACAGTGTTAATTCTTCCAGCTAGTGTGAGATGAAGGGTTGACCATCTATGCAAGTCTTGTTTAATTTTTTCCATGCAGACGAAATTTTGTTGATAAGAGCTTTATGTTTACTTGTGATGTTTACCCCTAGGTATTTAAACTGTTCTGCAATGATAAAAGGTAGGGTGTCTAATCTAATATTATATGCTTGAGAATTCACGGAAAGAGTACACTTTTATTCAGATTAATTCTGAGACCAGAGATCTTTTGAAATTCTGTGAGTGCTGCTAAGACTGCAGGCACAGAATTTTCTGGGTCCGATATATACAGTACCATGTCATCTGCATATAATGAGATTTTCTGTTCCAGTCCTTCTCTGCTAATCCCCTTTATCTGATCAGTATTTCGACAATGTATTGCCAGTGGTTCAATGGCAATGCAAACAGCAGTGGTGACAAGGGCATCCTTGTCTAGTGCCACGCTCTAGTTTAAAGTAGTCTGAGCAAATGTTATTGATGCAAACTGAAGCTTCTGGGTTAGTATACAGTAAATTTAATCCATGCACAAATGTTCGGGCCAAACCCAAACTTCTCCAATGTAGTAAAAGGTATTTCCATTCAATCATGTGAATGCTTTTTCTGCATCCAATGATAATAATATTTCTGGGGTGTTTGATTTAGTTGGTGAGTATATTACATTAAACAGGCGTGAAGATTTGAAGATAAGTGTCGGCCCCTAATAAATCCAGTTTGGTCTTGTGATATTACGAGGGAGCACTTTCTCCATCCTTCTAGCTATGATTTTAGAGAGTATTTTAACGTCGTTATTCAGAAGTGAAATTGGTCTGTATGATGCACATTGTAATAAGTCCTTATTTTGTTTTGGAAAGACAGTGATTAGTGCTTGGCGAAAGGTTTGTGGAAGAGATTGGTTATCTCTGGCTTCTGTAAATGTTGCTAATAGGAGGGAGCTAGCTGAGCGGAGAATTTCTTGTAAAACTCTGCAGGGTAGCCATCAGGGCCTGCTGCTTTTCCACCTTGGAGTGACTTTATAGCATCTAGTAATTCTGATAATGCCAGAGGTTTATCAAGTTCCTCCACACTAAAAGCGTCTATTTGTGGTATCTGTAATGTATCCAGAAATGCATTAGATTGTGTATTGTCTTCTTTAAACTCAGTAGTATATAGGGATTTATAGTAGTCTCTGAAAGTGTGCATTATATTTTTGTGTTCGATGATTTTATCTCCATTCGTGTTAGTGATTACCGAGATTGCGTTGCGCACTTCTTGCTTGTGAATTTGTTGAGCTAAAAGCTTATTAGCTTCTCTCCATGTTCATATAATGATGTCTGGATTTGTAAATTAGTTGTTCAGTTTCTTTAGTTGTCAAGAGGTTTAATTCTGAATGTAGAGCCTGCCTTCTCCTATGTAGAGTCTCGCTTGGTAGTCTGGCATGTTTTTCATCTATTTTAGTAATTTCGCTTTTTATCTCTGCTACTTTCTTGGCTTCGGATTTATTTCTGTGAGAAAGATATGAGATAATCTGTCCTCTTAAGAAGGCCTTAAGAGTTTCCCACAGTATTACTGCAGAGATCTCGGGGGATGTATTTGTCTCTAGAAAGAATTTGATTTGTTTGGATATAAATTCTGTACAATTCTCATCAGCTAATAGAAGCGGGTTGAGGCGCCATCTGCGGTGTGAGTGTATGGGGCTTAGTAATTTCATATCCAAGATCATAGGTGCATGGTCCGAAATAGCAATAGCATCGTATTTGCAAGATTTAATCTTAGGCAAGAAGTTATTGTCTATACGTCTCAGTATTTTAATTATTCAGAGAGCTGTAATATCACAAATGTAATGGATTCTGTGTCCTGTCAGAAAAAGAGAAAGAACGGAACCACGTAGTGATTCACACACATACAGCACATTGAAGATCAAATACAAAACAAAGAATTTAAAGTGCTAATTTAGTTACGATGGGATTTGAGAAACTTGTAAATTAAATGATTTTAAGATGATGTTTATGTTCTACTTTAATGACAAAATAAACTACATGATTAAAGTGGATATTTTGAGATTGAAGTTAACATTATTTTGCTTTTTTTCTACTCTGTGCCTTTTTTTCTCACTGTACCCTAATAAGCTTCCATATGACACTCAGATGGTGGGCTACGTCTCGCCTTTTCACGGCAACTTTGATATGTGACAACTTCTTTTTTATGTCGGGCACTATGCAACTTTGTGAACTTCAGCTTGTTTCTCCAACACGCTATGTCACTCGATCAACTTCCTTTTGTTGATTATACCACTGTATAAACCAACAAATAGTATGTTTTTCTTTGCCTCCACTTGGTATTCGCTGAAATTCTTATATTTTCCCTCTTGCTTTTCCCATTGCCTTTTCACAGAACGCTGAGCTTAAGGTCTATTTATATTGATTTGCATATTCAGTGAGGCGTAATTCTAGGATAAGACGTGGCGGGACAGAAGGCGCGTGCACGTGCGTTAGTTTTCACGCTGATCGGGATTTATGGAGCGGAAGAACATGCATCTGGAATTTTCTGTGTGTAACCACATTTCGGCTTTTGTGCTTATGTTATAGTGTGAATTCTACACACGACATTATACATGAGGCCCCAGGGGAGCTGCCATCTAACATTTTGGAGGAGGCAGTATTCTAAAGTAGCTGCCCTCTCCCATCCTTCCAATCTTTGGGCGTCCCGGCCTGGTTCAGTTGTTGGTTGTCTATCACAGGTATTAAACCTATAAGTAACTAATTGTAAAAGTGAGTCAAAACTGTAAGTAACCCCTTATTCAGATTGGTTGCCACTGAATGTTTCTATTTGGCATATATATTGTAACACATGCACACCTGGGAACCACCTTCCATGCTCTGAAAAGGTGAACAGTATCATCTTTGGACAAGAAGTGGCACAGGTACTATTTGTTCTCTCTTTACCTAAGTTCCGGAAGGACGTCCTCGAATGGCACCTTGCTCCACACACTATGCACATAGAAGCTCTGCCCTTTCTGCCTTAGACACCATAACAACTGGTGATTCCCTGGAAGGAGATGTTCATACTAGACAAGGACCTCAACGGAAACAGATGTCCTGCTGAAGTTCCATATTATAGGCTTGAAAGCCTCATTTGTCAATTGCTCAAAATTCATTAAACAGGGTTGCCTTTCTCTGGCATCCTTTGTCTGTTTACTCGGTCAGAATATACTGTACACAACTGTTAATAAAGAATTAATTGAGCTGCAAAGAATACAGTAAATTATTACTATTAACAAAAGCAGTTCAGTATCAATTGTCATGAATCTGTGTATACATAATGTACAAAAGAAAAAATCCTAAGTAATACATGACATATATATTTAATATAACTGATAGGTCCACAGGCACAAATGCTATAAGAATCAATTCAGCAGTCCCAAAGGAGTAGCAAATCCATGATGTACTGACAAAATGTGTTGTAAAAGGCTACAATACTGCACTTGACATGAAAGCTTCATGAATGTGTTGCAGAATGTGAGTTCTTCTTCAGGGCTGTAATGGGTTTTACAGTAAATTTTAAAAAGTATCAAATTATATAAGTGACCAGCCAAAGTAGGGCCAACCAGGCTGCTTAATGCAGATCTCAGCTACACATACAGGGCTGAAAAAAAGAAGGTAACAATAAACAGTGATGGAAATCAAAAAGAATACACTGAATATCAGTAAAAAAAAATTTATTTCTTCTTGCATAAATGTAGAAAGACTTCTGTATGGGAGCAGTTCTTAAGTTTGGTCTGGGGAAAACCCAGGTTTTCACTCAAAACAGTTCCTCTTTTATTTGTGTTCCTGTCCTAAATAAACCTTTTATTATTTCCAGGTTTCTATTTGTAAAGCATTAACCAAGCAATTCCAAAGCAGGTTTGTAACCATTCATTGATAAAAGAAGAATTTCTGTGTATAATATACAGTATAAGATATGCTTTTTTCTTGATCTTAGTGAAAATTTACTTTATTACTTATTTTGAAATGTTTGAATTATGTGAGATTTTGTTTGGTAATTGTCACAATGATTGAAATCGCACTGAGGCAGCTGTTTCTCTGTGCCAAACATTGTCATTTGTATTGTGCCAGCTACTTAACACAGTATGGACACAGTCATGGCTGCCACATTAACTATTTTTTTCAGTTTTATTTAATACTTCTATATCAATAAAGTGCCATAGTATAGACTCGAGCAAATAACATTTGCAGAACTTGTGTAACAAATAACTTATATAACAAAACCTAACAGAGCAAGAATTCAATACCCAAACAAAGTGCTAGCTCATTAAATAATGCCATCTGAGGCATGGCACATTTACTTCCTTCCCATTTTTTAAATATTTTTTTTTTATCTGAAAAGCTTGTTTATTTTAATATATCATTATAATTTATGTATTTATTTTATTTCTATAACACCTTTCATATACTGTATAAAAATGCAGCCGACAGTGCTTTCCTTAGATCATACAAATGAATAAATATAATAATAAAAATGTAAAACATGAATAAAAAACATTAAAAATAAAACACAGTATAAGTATTTTCAAATTTCATATAATGTTTATGTTACAAAATTAGTATTACAGTACTCTAACCTAAGTCTCCAATAATTGCACTATTTTCCACCATATCTTATTCATTCTGTCTGAGGTATGTTCTCAGGTGAGTTGCATAAAGGTTGCAAAAAAATACAGAAAAAAAAAGAATATAATATATTTGGTAAAATAAATTACCATATGTTGTGACATTAATCCCATTTTAAGCATTTAAAGTTGAACAGATGACAAGACGTCTCTGTCTATGTTGACTGGCTGTTTTCATACTAGGTAACCTGGACTGACTCTGGAGCAAAGAAAAGGTACGTGTAAAGTATTAACAATTTCTGTTTTTACATTTTAGGAAAACGTATTATTAAAATGCTAAAGTTTTTCATATAAGCCTTCCTATGATCCATAATTGGATTGAGTGGTTTTGAGAAATCTATGCTCTTCTTTTTTCACAGAGGCAAAGACTGATGTGGTTTCATGGAGAGATTTCCATCCATCCATCCATCCATCCATCCATCCATCCATCTTCTTCCGCTTATCCGGGGTCGGGTCGCGGGGGCAGCAGCTTAAGCAGAGAGGCCCTGACTTCCCTCTCCCCGGCCACTTCTTCCAGCTCTTCCGGGAGAATCCCAAGGCATTCCCAGGCCAGCCGGGAGACATAGTCCCTCCAGCATGTCCTGGGTCTTCCCCGGGGCCTCCTCCCGGTTGGAAGTGCCTGGAACACCTCACCAGGGAGGCATTCAGATCAGATGCCCGAGCCACCTCATCTGACTCCCTTCAATGCGGAGGAGTATCGGCTCTACTCTGAGCCCCTCCCGGATGATTGAGCTGCTCACCCTATTTTTAAGAGATTTCCATGACAAAGAAATAGTGGTTAATACTGCAACCTCACAACTTCTGGAGACCCTTTTCATTTCCTGGACAGATGATTGTTTATATGTTGACAGGGTCATTATTGTCATATGTACAGAGTGACGCACAATTATTACTTGCATGAGGTACATTACATCTGTTCTGCATCGTAAATAGTGTATAATCATGATATAATGTATAGTATAATAAAAGTTGCGATTGGGCTGATATGTCCCTACTACCCCTTCTTCCCTGCTGAGTACTGGAATACTGGATGAGAGTTTTTTTTTTTATTTAATCAAATTCTCTTTTAAATTTGGCTTTTTAAATTTATGTCCATTTTCATTTATCTAAATTTCATTTTCCCTGTTTTTGCATGACGCCTTCTGAGATTATTTGCCCCATCCAAAAGGCATGCGAGTAATGTTAACTGCTGGCTCAAAACTGACCTCATGTCAGTGAGTGCGGGTTGTGTATAAGTGTAAAGTAGTGGCTGTCTGAACAAGAGTGATTCCTACCCACAAATCTTTCAGAATTGGATGGATGGATGATTGTATGCATATGTTTTCACAACCAGGTTAGCCTATACACCACAAGGCTGCCAATTCAATCCAAATCACTTAATCACTTTGTCATACTGAACATGTTATTTGCTTTGCCTGATCTCACTTTGAAGAAATCAGGAGACAATTACTCCCAAATAAACCAGCTTAGACTGGTGTTCATTAAATAAAGGGCTATGAAAAGTGAAGTTGAATAAAGTAATAACAGTCCTTCCCACAAAAAGACACTTTTCATTTACCTGAGGCAACCTGCTTTCCCCTCTGGCAACTCGATCTTTCTCAGAGCTTAATTCGTTGTACAGTCATTTAAATGCAGCATGTGGCTCATGTCTGAGCAGTCCTTTAAGGGGGTCTGCGTCTAGATATATATGTAAAGGGTATAGCTCCCGGTTCCCATATAGTTAAGTGGGGTCAATAGCCCACTTCCTCTGACAGCACCTAGAGTGCTCCTTATTGTGCAGTCAGTCAGTCAGTCATTATCCAACGTGCTATATCCTAACACAGAGTCACGGGGGTCCAGGTGCTCCAGTTTCCTCCCACAGTCCAAAGACATGCAGGTTGGGTGCATTGGCGATCCTAAATTGTCCCTAGTATGTGCTTGGTGTGTGGGGGGTGTGTGTGCCCTGCCGTGGGCTGGCACACTGCTCATCGATTTGTTCCTGCCTTGCACCCTGTGTTGGCTGGGATTGGCACCAGCAGACCCCCTTGACCCTGTGTTAGGATATAGCGGGTTGGACAATGGATGGATGGATGGAGTTATTGCAGAAGCCATAAGGACTTGTTTCAGTCATCTAAAACAATACAAAATCAGCATGAATGCTTGCTTGAACACCGAATTCAAAAAACAATGAGCAAAACGCACACAAAGTATAAATCATTATGAAAAAGAAAGGAAATAAAATCACAAATACCTTGTTAGGCACTCCAGAGACAATCAGAAAAGTTGATGGTTGGTCCTGAATTTCTGAGACTCTTTTATAGGAAAATATGGGGGCCATGAAGTAATGTCCAAGAAGGAGTTTTCACAGTGTGTTTAGTAAGAGTGTGGTTGAGAATTTCTTTAATTAGATGCTGACATAGAGAGACAAACATAAGACATGTCATCTCTGCCTGAGCAGGTCCCAGGGCAGTGCTTTATACCATCTTAATGCAAATAAAGCAGCCAATGGGAAAACAATTAACAGTAAATCAACCTAAGAGGTCAAAATTGGATACAGGAATATAAAGCAAAGTTTTATTAAATAAAAAAGGAAAATCTGTACTAAAGTTATATTATTTTACTAGATTGCCTTATCACAGTAAAAGAAATAAATTCTGTTCAGTGTCAGTACTTGGCATAACATTCATTAATTCTGTAACAGTTACGCTTAGCAAAACACTGTAGACAATGAAGTATCTATCTATCTATCTATCTGTCTATCTATCTATCTATCTATCTGTCTATCTATCTATCTATCTGTTTGTCTGTCTGTAAGCAGTAGTGAAGCAGAAAGTCATACGTTTAACATATCTTGTTTAATGGTAATTATTTGTGAAGTCAGTCAGTTTCACTAAACTACCACACATGCCAGCACGCATGAGCTGCACACTGAATTACTGCTAGCCTGCTTATGCCCCACATCATTCAGGATTGGGGCAATTGTTTTAGTGTACCTTTTTGGGTGCTTTATTTTCATTTGAAATTTGTATTTTCATTTATTTTAGAATATTACATTATATTTTGTGGCATCACGTTGGTGCCACTTTCTTGTTAGTTTTACTCATGTGTGCCAATATTTTGTTTTTTATCACGTGACTGCAGCCATATTATTGTCTGAAACCGTGTCTACTGCCGGTCACGTCCTCTCATGACGTGATTCATAACACCATTAGCTGTCCCCTATGGCAGCCACATATTCTAGCTTTGCAATAAGAAGATTTAAGTTTGAATTGTGTCACTGTGTGTTTTCTTAGGAAATGTCTCTTTAGTTTTGACCTTAGTGCTTTGCTTTTTTAAGTAAGAGTTTTTTTGCTCTACTTTTTCATCTTTCTTGGTGGATTTTTGATTTTTTTGGCTGCTAATGCTTGCCAGGTTTTTGGTGAGTTGCTTGGTTTTCCCCTTAAACCTCTCCACCTCTTCATCATCCTGATCTTATTTTCACACTTTCTTTGGTCTTTGACCAGCCGGTTTCCATTTTCGCACAGTGTAGTGATACCATAATAAGGCAACCATTTTGAAGCCTCAGACTCCAACCAATTAAAACAGGACCAAAATATATAAACACCTAAAGTGTGATGAACCAGGTGCTGAACCTGATAGTAAGCTATTTGAAAAGGGAGTTAAAGCTTCAAGCAACCCCGCATTGAGACTGGTTGCCTCTGAATGTTTCCATTTACTATATAAATACTGCGTAGTATACAACCGTCAGCTGTGTCTTGGATGTGCGACTGGGGATCCTCTTCCAGGCTCAGCTGACTCAAGTGATTAACCTCCAGGACAAGAGAAAGCGCTGCCACTAACAGTATCTTCTCTTTTCCCCACAGCTGCCAAGAAGATGCCCAGTGAGGGCACCCAGCCCTGACCATAACATTTAGCGCAGGCATTGCCACTTCCAGTTGGGACACCATATAAAGAGGCGTCCCCAAAATGTGACGTCTCCTTCAAGCCCTGGAGTTGATAGCAAATGAGCTCCCGTGTGAGATTCAGAACCCAAAGATCAAAGCAGTGGACTCTGTGAGTGCTGATTGTAGTCAGTGTCTTTTTCACTATGTTATTGTGTTCCATCTTACTTCTCTTTACAAAGCCCGCTAACAAACAGAAAATGAAAATCATGCTAATCAAAGCATTAATGAATGATGCTAAAAATTATTTAAAGGGTTAAAACCAAAATTAAAGTATAAAACGAGCAGTAGCAAACAAATAATTTCATACAATCCCTTACAATTTTATAACAGACAGAAATTATGCAAAATGTAACAGAGGGTACCCAGTACTTATGTTGTGTAAGTTAATGTGTTTGCTACTTTAAGAAACAGGAAATATGCAGTATGTAATATAAAACATTGCTTTAAATGTTCAATGTATCGTATTTGTTTACTTCTTTAACACATGTTCATGATTTGAACAGACTGTGCAAATACTCATTTGTCTAGGAAATAGTAGTAATAAAAGTGTTAAATCTACTTGCCTACCGCATATCCTCTTCTTGTTCTCCTTTTGACTGAAATAATAATTGTGGCCCTGATGTTCAAAGACCTTGTACTTCTCTTCCATAGTCCTTTGGCTCAGGACATTTGCTGGGTCATGCTGATGTTTGTGAATGAACAAACTCTATAAAGTACCTCAGATTATTGGCCTGTGTGAAAGAAGCTACTTTGAGCAGTATTTCAAAGCCATTACATATTAGAAAACTAGTCAATGATTTGTAAGGTTCTTGTTCAGAAGAGCAAATGTAGAATTAAATGAGAAAAACTCCAAGTTTTGAGAATGAATGGAAGGGCAGAAAGATGATTACAAACAGACTACTGCTTCTTCACCAATATGCTGCAGTCCTCTAACAACTTTGCTTTGAAGCTTTCATGTTGTTTTGGGATTTAATAATAAACTACACAGGTTTCCAGCAAATGGACATAATTTTCTTAGCAGTGGACCCAACAGTTTCTTTTCAATTATACATCACAGGGGAACAATTCTAGCTAAAGTCAAATAACTTAAACATGCAAGAAGGCTAATTGTATTCCAGCATTAATTATGCATTCTAACCCAGTGAACAAAGCAGGTTCAGGGGTAGCTGTTGATTTGCAGTTGTCTTGCTCAGCATCTTTCCGTATGTCTTACTTTAAGGGCACCTTGTAGTTCTATTGGAGGACACAAAAGCAAATCAGCAGACTAGCAAATATAAAATACAACATTCATTGTTGGAATTAAACCACAACCTTAACTGCTGATGTATGATAAATAAATAATTATAATAGAAAAACGGTCCTTCAGTATCGTGTGACTGTCTCTTGCATTCACCAATGCTTGATAGCATCTGGTGCAGATAGCCCATGATCCTCTGAATCTTCAGTTGTGAGATGTTATCCCATCTATCCATTTTCCAAACCTGCATATGTAGAGCAGTGTAATGGTGCCTATTTCAGCAAGCATTGGAGACAAGGCAGAGACAATCTCTGGATTGGGTGCCAGTCCACTGCAGGTTGAACGCACATGGACACAAACAGGCACACACTAAAATCAATTTAGTATTGTCAATCCACTTAACCTGCATGTCTTTGGAGTCCAGGCGGAAATCAGAGAAACCCATGCAGACCCTGGGAGAAAATGCAGACTTTGTGCAGGGAGTAAAACCCACTTTCCTTGCTTCCATTATTTAAAAAAAAAAGCCGCTGACCATTTTAGAAAGAGGGTCATGTCTCCAGATACTCTCAAGGTCTGATGGGTCACTTTCAGAGCTGCTGCTATACGCTTTCAGATGCATTTTACTTTTTTTTCTAAGTGAAAAAAAATTAAAATAAGGTCTTAAATACAGGGTACCTCCCAGTTCGCTTGTCTAGCCTGTCCATGGTCCTGACGACTTCCATACAATCCCAAAAATGCTTTATAGGGAGAGTTTCCTAAACTAAGGATTTGTGATGGGTTACCACTTGATTGTGTAATAAAATTAGATGAATTCATGAGCAAATTCTGTGGCAAGTAACTTACCATCCACTATTTAGCATACTATTTATTGCAGTAGTATGTAGTCTGATATGTAGTCTAATAACAATGCCACTGATGTATCACAGAGTGCTTTGTTTCTGTGGTACATAAATGTAATAAATATTCCTCACAACACTACCAAACCTCTCCCAATCTATGAAACAATCAAATTGAAATGACTGACAACAGTGATGTTTATAAGGACAAGGAAGAGAAGAGGAAATGACACAGACAAACTTCTGAGATGAAGGGACCACGATGCTAGTTTGAAATAAAAATAACTGGTGTGGTGCAAAGATGTGGCAATTTTCAGGGTTTTGTGAGAATGAATGAATAGGGTAGGTGTAAAATTAATGATATTGCATTGTGTTATAAATGCAGTTTCAGTGGGCATGGATAACTGGTTAGATTCTTATCGCATGCACATTAGATCTAAATCAGTAACAGAGGTGCAAAGAAGACTTTCTGTTAACTTTAATGTGCCTTTCTGATCAAGAATTCCTTCTTGTAACACTAGTTTAACACTAGAATCCCTGAAGCCTGCAAAAATATTTGTAATGCTGGGCCACCTTAATTTTACTCGCACCTCCTCATGACTGTGTTAATTGTGCACTAATAGTGTCTTTGTTTTGCAAATAAGTCAATCGGCTGCAGGCAGGCAGCTGGCTATCCCACCCCACACCGAGGTAGCTGAAATCAGACTCAAAATTCTCACAGCTGAAGTCTGTTTATTTGGGAGTGAGGTGTCTGGAATTGTATAAGAAATACTATATTGTTATTTGAAATACATTTGTTGTTAAACAAAAACTGGGATATGATAAACAAAGTTTAAACTCATTTAGAACAATTTACTGCATTGTATTTAGCCTTTCCACCAGCCTGGAGAAGTTCACCCCGGATACCACAGATCCCTGCAGCCTTTCCCCCGCTCAGCTGGTTCATCACCTGTGCAATATCAGTGAGATTGGGTGGTTCGCAGCTAATTGGAGGATCAGCCTCAAGAACCGTGGACCCAGAGATATCCAAAATCCTAGCTAGAGGATCAGCTTTGAACAACTGCTCAAAGTAGCCAGCCCAGCGGGTCACAACTGCAGTGTCATCTGCAAGGACTGTTACATCAGCTATCCTGACTACGACTCTCCAAGGATCAGATTCAGATGTGCGTAATGCTTTGATTTCTCTGTAAGTAGGACGTCAGTCACTAGACCATAGATGGTGTGTCACTTGCTCACATATTCCTCTAACAAATGCCTCTTTATCTGCCCTCAGAGCCCTCGCAGCCAGAGTTGCCATTGAGCCGTGCGCTGCGACTCCTCTCAATGATATCCAGGGTGCCCTATGAGATGAAACACCTCTTTCTGGGAAAACTTCAGGGACCTTCAGGGTCTTGTCATGGAAGGTATCCCACATCACATTAGTCATATCCAAATTTGAAAGTTCCTCACACAAACTGCGTGCAAACTCATTAGAAATGAGGTTTGAAAAATGGGGTGAACTTCTCTAGGCTGGTGGTAAGGTTGTCCTCCTGGCATTGCAAGCAATCTTTGCTTCCATTTGGGAGACTGGCATCATCCCAACTGACTGGAAAATGGGACTTGTCGTCCCTATCTGGAAAGGGAAGGGTGATCGCCTAGATTGCAGCAACTACAGGGGGATAACACTGCTCTCGGTGCTAGGTAAGGTCCTTGCTAGGGTCGTCCTCAATAGGATCCGTGATCACTTGCTCATCTACCAGCGACCGGAACAGTCTGGTTTTATGTCTAAGAAGTCTACCATCGACCGCATCCTGCTACTGAGGGTTCTCATGGAGCATAAACACGAATATCGGTTGAGTTTCTTTGCAGTCTTTGTTGATTTTCATAAAGCGTTCGACTCAGTTGATCAAGCTGCCCTGTGGGACATCCTGAGGATTCGCGGGATGCCCTTGAGGTTGCTGGATATCATGGCTGGGGCTTGTACACTGGTACTGTGAGTGCTGTGCAGAGTGGAGGCAGGACCTCTGCATTTTTCCCAGATGTCTCTCTGGTTCATCAGTGCTCCTACTCTGTTCAGTGCTTGTATCGACTGGGTGTTGGGCAAAGTCGTGGGATCCAGCGGCTGTGGGGCATCTGTTGGTGAAGAAAGGTTCACAGATCTCGACTTTGTTGACGATGCTGCAATCTTCGCAGAGTCAATGGAGGTTCTGATCAGGGCACTCGAGAGACTGAGCGAGGAGTCTGAGTGTCTGGGCATGCGAGTGTCCTGGATAAAAGCCAAGATCCAGGCCTTTAATGACCTCTTGGGCACAGCCATCAGCAGTGTGTCTGTTTGCGGAGAGAGTGTTGATCTTGTTGAGAGGTTTACTTACCTTGGCAGTGACATTAGTGTATCTGGTGACTTTTCCTATGAAGTTAGTAGACAGATTGGGAGAGCATGGGGGGGTCATGAGGTCGCTGGAAAGGGGTGTGTGGCATTCCCGATATCTATGCAAAAGGACAAAGATCCAAGTCTTTAGAGTCCTGGTGCTTCCTGTCTTGTTATATGGTTGCGAGACATGGACACTATCCAGTGACCTGAGATGAAGACTGGACTCCTTTGGTACTGTCTCTCCGGAAAATCCTTGGGTACTGTTGGTTTGACTTTGTGTCGAATGAGCAGTTGCTCATGGAGTCCCGAATGAGGCACATTACCTGCATTGTGAGGGAGCGTCAGTTACAGCACTACAGCCATGTGGCGCGTTTCCCCGAGGGTGATCCGGTTTGTAAGATCCTCATTGTTTGGGACCCGAGTGGCTGGACCAGGCCAAAGCCTTGTCCACCTGGCTGCGGCAGATAGAGGGTCATTTCCGGAGGGTGGGACTGGAACGCGTGTCTGCCTGGGGGGTTGCAAACCGGGATCCCGAGTTGTTTCGTTGTGTAGTGGGTATGGCAACGCACTGTACCAGTGCATACTCCCCAACTTGACTTGAATTGATTGTATTTAGTAGAGCTTATTTGAAAAACAAAGCAAGCAAAATATATTCATTAATTATTTTTGACTACTTTAACCCTTTTCAAACTGCAGTAGCAAGGAACCTGTCCTTAATTGTCTAACTGATGCAGGAATGGTGTCTGCAGCAGTATGGAAAGGTATATTTGAAGCGATCTTTCACATGGATCAAGTGGTGGACCTGGTCTAGTATGGTCATTTAAGGACAACCATATTTTGGGTGGTCCTCTGTCTATTGAAATTTCATGTACACTTGGGGCAGAGTGAAACTACTTGTTCTATGGTCTTTGGTAACACTGCCATGTGCCACTAACCCCTCTACCTTGCTTTTGGCGACATTAGCTGTATTATGAAATGCACATACAACTGAGAATGTGTAATTTCTGTCTTGCTGTGACCTAAGCTTTGAATTTAGGCCTTTTTAATGGTGACCTAATCAGACCTTGTTGGGTGATAACTGCATATACTGACCTTTTATGTATTTGGGAAATTAAAATGTCTCACTGGATACATGGCCTTACTGCTCAGAGGTGTTGAAAAAAATTGGCAACTTTTTTTGAAAGTACATAAGCTAAAGATAAAAATGTTATGTTTCTTTTTTCCATCTGTATAGGTAAGGACAAACACAACAAATGACAGTATATCTCAAATGAACTGTTTACAAGAGTAATTCGTAATTCATTACCAGGTAAATGGAACCATCACCATGTAGATAGTGGGAACTATTCGGATTGGACTAGAAGTTGGCTATAGGAATGAGGTGGTACATTTACTGCTGGGAGGCTGACATTTGCTGTTACACTGTATGATACAGAATAATAATGCAAAACTCTTATATGAAAAAAGTTAATCAAGCCAAACTGAGACAGATGAATTGGTTTTATAATGAAAATATATTTATTTATGTAATGTAGATGACCCTGCAAAATGTTTCTTTTCTGCACCTAGATTTGTAGGACAAACCTACCGTCTAGTCCGTTTTCAAATTTGAGATTATTCTGCTTCAAACAAAGGGACAAGGGGATAAAAAAATGAATCAGAAAAGGAGAAAGGGTGGTGCCGAAAAACTGTCCATTAAACAAATAAAACATTTCTAGGTAGATGCTTCACACAATTCACACAACCACTGGAAATCAACTGGAGAGTTTATCTTGTTTACAAAAGTTGTACATCATGCAGAAACTGGCCTTTCTATCGTTAGCACACTCTAAAAGGTGGAATTGGATGACCAGCACAGACACCACTACAGAAAACCCAGAAGCAGGTAGGCGGCCAGTTAGCAGAGGTCTCCATGACTGTGACATATTTTTGACTTTCTCTTACAATTTTAATCTCCTCAGTTGTCAACTGGCCATAATTTATGAGTTAATTAATGGGCAGATATTGTTGGGTACCATTTATCTATACTAATAAAAGGCAAAGCCCTCACTGACTGACTGACTGACTCACTCACTGACTCATCACTAATTCTCCAACTTCCCGTGTAGGTAGAAGGCTGAAATTTGGCAGGCTTATTCCTTACAGCTTACTTACAAAAGTTAAGCAGGTTTCATTTCGAAATTCTACACATAACGGTCATAACGGTTGACAACGTCTGCCATGTTGAAGTTTTCCATTTATGACCCCATCTTCATGAAATTTGGTAGGTGGCTTCCCTGCACTAACCGAAACCGATGTACGTACTTATTTCAGTGGTATGACGCCACTGTCGGCCGCCATATTGAACTTTCCCATGTCACTAATTCTCCAACTTCCCGAGTAGGTAGAAGGCTGAAATTTGGCAGGCTCATTCCTTACAGCTTACTTACAAAAGTTAAGCAGGTTTCATTTCGAAATTCTATGCATAACGGTCATAACGGTCGACAACGTCAGCCATGTTGAACTTTCTTATTTATGGCCCCATCTTCACGAAATTTGGTAGGTGGCTTCCCTGCGCTAACCGAGACCAATGTACGTATTTATTTTGGTGGTATGACGCCACTGTTGGCTGAAATATTGAACTTTCCAACGGTCTTTGTTACTTATGAGCCCATCTTCAAGAAATTTGGTATGCGGGTTCCCAACGCTAACTGAATCCTACTTACCTACATATATACGTCCATAGCCTGCAGCTCGGTCACTGTGTGAGGTGGCGTTGGGCGCCCCATCCCAACACCTCCCACGTTGTTGGCTGCCTGCTGATAGCTGCAGCCTTTTTATTTAATCCACGGCTTCTCCGCTGTTTTATTGTTTGTTTATTACGATTATAGTTATTGTGTAGGTATTTTAGACTTACTTTACATTGTTTAGGTACCCATTTCCTTTATCGTTCCAACTGTACCCACATTAATATGTCTATCGAGGTGATCACCATCGATCAAAGAACTATAACTTACCAAGTGGTTTCCATGCCCGGAAATGGCACCTGCCTTTTCCATTCTCTTTGTTACATATTGCACGGCCATATCAGGCTCACTCTTGATATCTGGAGGAACATTGTGTCTTATGTATTGAATGACTTGGACAGGTTCAAGGTGTGGACTGATGATGGTACAGGAGAGGATTATACTACACAGGTGCACTATAAGAGTGAAATGCTTAAGCCCTTCACCTATGGTTCTGCATGTGAGTTGATGGCTGACGCTGAATTGTTCGGTTGTCGCTTCAAGTGTCCCGAAATGGCCAAATATTTTACACCTTTTGACAACTGCCAATGCCTCTTTAAACATCTTAGATTCACAGGTCACGGCAGGTGGCCACTTTGATGTTTATGAATGTTTAAACTCTCAAAAGCTGGATGTGAAGTTATCGATGAAACCGGTTGTATGCTTACAACGCTTGACAGATGCTGAATGTCACTTCAATACAACAAATCCTGCAAATACTGTCGTAATTGAAACAAACCATGAAACTCAAACTGATTATGACAGCATCAATCCAAGCTGTGAGATTTGAAACAAGATTGCTTTTCACATGGCCAACTGTACGTTGCATGCTTAAGAGTAAGCTCAGCGCACAGCTTGGTAATATTACAACTGGAGGGCTGAACTGACAATGTGGTATACAAAGAAATCTTTAACAAATAATTATTGGTATGTTTTCCCTCAGTTTAAAAAGGTTTAATTTTCTTCTTAATAAAAATTTTAAGGCAGTACTTCGCCAAGTTTCTACCATGTTCTCTAAATATATTAACTTTATTAATCTGTATTTATATGTGCAACAGTTCTGTATTTAATTATCAGTATAATCTCTACTTGTATTACTGAGAACTGTTTACACTGTTCTGTGCCTGCACTCAGTGAAGAGAGCAATACAAAAAGTAAGTTGTATTGTATTCAAATACAACTTATTCACAGACACAAATTATGTAATTGAGCTAACCTACAAATTCATTCTGGCCCTGCCAGTCACTCAGGTGCCATGTAAGATGAGTTTTCCACTCAGAAGTTCACAAACAAATAGTCTATGGGGAAGGTTATCACAGGACTGCCTGGAAGCTTTCATGTTAATGTCAGCCAAAAAGGACATCTAATCAGCTCTCAAAGGAGACCATGTGATCAACTTGCTCATGGAAATAAGTGCACTACTACATTGAATTCTGACACTTTAAAGGTGAGGCCAATTATTTTTTGTCATGGCTGTCATGTTATTACAAATAATTGTACGTTTATTGAGGTTTACAGTTATGACATCATGCTTACAGTGGCAGCTGTATGTGGCACAGGCCAAATCAGTTCACTAAGATGGATGTCAGTTTTTGTTTGGTTTTGTATTTTTAATAATCTGGCTGTTCTGCTTGTTTTGAAACTATAAATTTTATTGTGAGAAGTTACATTACAGACAAGGCATGAGCTCTCTTTATCTTATTTGGTTGTTTGAATCTGTCATCGTGTACATCGAGTGTGTCATGATTCACGTCAATCCTCTTATTATATGGAGCTGTAATGTTTAGTGGGCCATCAGAATTTTAACAAAACCTGGGGCTGTGTACTGCATAAGGATAAAATAACAAACATAACATGAACAAAACCACTTAATCCAATTCAGGCTCACTGGGGAACAGAGCTTATCTGGGCAGTTTCTGGTGCAAAGCAGGGACCACTGTCAGGTGAAAGATTAGCCCATCGCAAAGCCTACCAAAACATGTACACAAATGGCCATATAGCATAACAGACACACGTTGGGGGATGTGTGAAGACGTTGTAGTACCTGATGAAAAATACAAGCAGACATGGGGAGAACATGGAATGTCCACACACAATGGCAGGTGTGAGTTTTAAACTAAGGGTGATTATTCTGTAATGCATCACCACTAAACACTACCAACATGGACAAAATGGCAAAATGGTATTTGACTACTGTGACAGATTTCCTATAGTGTCAGTCTTGTGGGTTTAATACTTAAGACACACAGGATTCACACAGTATCTGAGCTAACGCTTTATAATATTGATTTGTGCTTTTTATTCCTTAGTTTGCATAACTCTGAAATTTCAGAAAATACTGTGTTTTAGCCCCTGCTTGACATAGTAAAAACACTATAAATTAACGGTTTACAATTGGAGTAATTTCTTGCTTCACCTCCTGCTCGCTAAGCTTGCCAACCCCCGTGTTTGGATTTCCGGATACACACTTTTAAGATTTTTTTTTATTATTGGAATTGTTGCTATTTCATTAGTTTCAATTTTATTTCTTTTTTTTTTTATTTTTATTAATTTTATTACAATCCATACAAAGCAATCAAGTTTTTACAAAAAGAAAAATTGAGTTAAGAACAGATCGATCCCCACCTCTGAGAGAGAGAACAAGCCAAACGTCATAAAATTTAAGGCTTGTAAACATACCTAAATTAATAAATTCTCTGTGTTTTATGAACTTATTTTAAAATATTACTGATTAGATCCTGCCATGTTTTGAAAAAGTCTGTACAGATCCTCTAACTGAGTATTTGATTTTTCCAATTTCAAATAATATAACACATCAGTTTCCCACTGACTTAAAAGAGGAGAGTTTGGGTTCTTCCAGTTTATCAGAATAAGTCTGCGTGCCAAGAGTGTAGTGAATGCAATCACAATTTGTTTGTCTTTCTCCACTTTAAGTCCCTCTGGAAGAACCCCAAACACAGCTGTTAATGGGTTAGGAGGGATTGTGAGTCCAAGGCTGTCTGAGAGGTAATTAAAATTTTTGTCCAGAATAATGTTAATTTGGTGCAGGCCCAGAACATGTGACCCAGTGAGGCTGGGGCTTGGTTGCAACGTTCGCAGGTTGGATCATGCCCTGGAAACATTTTGGAGAGTTTTAGTCGAGACAGATGTGCTCGATATATAATTTTGAGTTGTATAATTGTATGCTTTGCGCATATGGAGCTCGAGTGAATTCTCTGCATTGCTACTTTCCACTCCTTTTCTGATATATTAATTGAGAGATCTTTGGATCTTTGAAGGGAAGGGATTGTAAAATGATTTTATATATTGTAGAGATGGAGTCTAACTCCTTGAAATTGAGCAATATTTTTCCAGCATGGATGAGGGTGCAAGATGAGGAAAATCTGGAAGGTTCTGTTTAACAAAGTTCCTGATTTGAAGATAGTGAAAGAAATGTGCTGGAATGTTAAATTTGGAATGTAATTGTTCATAGGATGAAAAGACGTTGTCTATATAAAGATCTCTAAGCAAGTTAATTCCAAATTTTTCCAGATATTAAAACTGCATATGTTTGTGAAGGTTGAAAGAGGTGGTTCTCTTGCAGGGTGCCACAGATAGAAGCTTCTCCGTCTTAAAGTGCTTTCTACTTTGGTTCCATATTCCAAGTGAGTGGAGCACAATTGGGTTATTAGTGTATTGCCGATAACGTGTGTTTATTGGAGCAGAGCAAGGAATACAAAGAAGTACTGCAGGATTTTACTTCTATTGCGGTCCAAGCCTGTGTATGTTCTTCTATTTGTGTCCAGGTTCTTATCGCCTGTATATTTGCCCCAGTAATAAAACTGGAAGTTAGGTAGAGCCATGCCGCCTTCTGCCTTTTGTCTTTGTAGGGTCGCTCTTTTGATGAGTGAATGTTTTGAATTCCAAATAAATAAGGTTATTGATGAATCTAACTGCTTAAAGAATGATTTATTAATGTATATTGGGATGTTTTGAAATAAAAAGGAGCTTAGGAAGAATATTCATCTTAACAGTGTTAATTCTTCCAGCTAGTGTGAGATGAAGGGTTGACCATCTATGCAAGTCTTGTTTAATTTTTTCCATGCAGACGCGAAATTTTGTTGATAAAGAGCTTTATGTTTACTTGTGATGTTTACCCAGGTATTTAAACTGTTCTGCAATGATAAAAGGGAGGGTGTCTAATCTAATATTATATGCTTGAGAATTCACTGGAAAGAGTACACTTTTATTCAGATTAATTCTGAGACCAGAGATCTTTTGAAATTCTGTGAGTGCTGCTAAGACTGCAGGCACAGAATTTTCTGGGTCCGATATATACAGTACCATATCATCTGCATATAATGAGATTTTCTGTTCCAGTCCTTCTCTGCTAATCCCCTTTATCTGATCAGTATTTCGACAATGTATTGCCAGTGGTTCAATGGCAATTGCAAACAGCAGTGGTGACAAGGGCATCCTTGTCTTGTGCCACGTTCTAGTTTAAAGTAGTCTGAGCAAATGTTATTGATGCAAACTGAAGCTTCTGGGTTAGTATACAGTAATTTAATCCATGCACAAATGTTGGGCCAAACCCAAACTTCTCCAAATAGTAAAAGGTATTTCCATTCAATCATGTCGAATGCTTTTCTGCATCCAATGATAATAATATTTCTGGGGTGTTTGATTTAGTTGGTGAGTATATTACATTAAACAGGCATCGAAGATTTGAAGATAAGTGTCGGCCCCTAATAAATCCAGTTTGGTCTTGTGATATTACAGGGGAGCACTTTCTCCATCCTTCTAGCTATGATTTTAGAGAGTATTTTAACGTCGTTATTCAGAAGTGAAATTGGTCTGTATGATGCACATTGTAATAAGTCCTTATTTTGTTTTGGAAAGACAGTGATTAGTGCTTGGCGAAAGGTTTGTGGAAGAGATTGGTTATCTCTGGCTTCTGTAAATGTTGCTAATAGGAGGGGAACTAGCTGAGCGGAGAATTTCTTGTAAAACTCTGCAGGGCTTTTCCACCTTGGAGTGACTTTATAGCATCTAGTAATTCTGATAATGCAGAGGTTTATCAAGTTCCTCCACACTAAAAGCGTCAATTTGTGGTATCTGTAATGTATCCAGAAATGCATTAGATTGTATATTGTCTTCTTTAAACTCAGTAGTATATAGGGATTTATAGTAGTCTCTAAAGTGTGCATTATATTTTTGTGTTCGATGATTTTATCTCCGTTCGTGTTAGTGATTACGAGATTGCGCACTTCTTGCTTGTGAATTTGTTGCTAAAAGCTTATTAGCTTTCTCTCCATGTTCATAATAATGATGTCTGGATTTGTAAATTAGTTGTTCAGTTTCTTTAGTTGTCAAGAGGTTTAATTCTGAATGTAGAGCCTGCCTCCTCTATGTAGAGTCTGCTTGGTAGTCTGGCATGTTCTTCATCTATTTTAGTAATTTCGCTTTTTATCTCTGCTACTTTCTTCGCTTCGGATTTATTTCTGTGGGAAAGATATGAGATAATCTGTCCTCTTAAGAAGGCCTTAAGAGTTTCCCAGAGTATTCCTGCAGAGATCTCGGGGGATGTATTTGTCTCTAGAAAGAATTTGATTTGTTTGGATATAAATTCAGTACAATTCTCGTCAGCTAATAGAAGCAGGTTGAGGCCATCTGTGGGGTGAGTGTATGGGGCTTAGTAATTTCAGCTCCAAGATCATAGGTGCATGGTCCGAAATAACAATAGCATCGTATTTACAAGATTTAATCTTAGGCAAGAAGTTATTGTCTATAAAGAAGTAATCAATCCTTGACTAGCAATGATGTACTGGTGAGTAGAAAGAATATGTTCTTGAATTTGGGTTTAAAAACCTCCAGGGATCTGATAAGTTGTGATCAGTTATAAACTTTGTAATTATCTTTAGTGTTAGTTGCCGTTCCCCCTGTAGAGGAAGTCCTGTCTAAAAGTGGATTTAAAACACAATTAAAGTCCCCAGCCATTATAAGTTTATGAGTGTTCAGATTGGGAATGGATGCAAATAAATTTTGTATAAATTCCTTATCATCAACATTAGGTGCATAAACATTTATCAAAATCATTTTACAGTTAGATAAGTCTCCCATGACCATTACATATCTCCCTTCAGGATCCAGTACTACATCTGATGCTACAAATGGTACTGTTCTATGTATTAGAGTTCCCACACCTCTAGTTTTCTTCGTAAAACTAGAATGGAACATTTGACCAGTCCAGTCTTTTTGCAGCCAGAACTGATCCTTGCTTAGTAAGTGGGTTTCCTGTAAAAATACTATTTTAGCATTTTATTTCAAAACTTTGGTAAAAACAATATTTGGAATTTTTCGAGTCCAACATGCTGAATCTTTTAAATGAGGTCCGTGGGACATGTGTTTAATAATTTTGTACTATAATTCCTAATAGTTTTCTCCGTTTGGAATTTCAGCACAGAAAAAATGATTTACATCATCAGCAGTTAATAATTTTTTTGCAAAGTAACAATAAATGCATGTGAGGTAAACCCCGTTTTTGAAATTCGATCATGTAAATGTATGCTCGGATTTGACCGAACATCGTTTTTTTAACCTCTTTATGACGTTTTACTTTTCTACTCTTTGTCTTTTATTTCTGACCTTGCTTTTGTCCTGCTTTGTTTCATTTACACCTGGTCCATGGTGATTATTTTCCCTTTTTTTGATTAATTTCCGTTTGTTTGCGATACTAATTTTCCTGCTTTCATATTCTTTAACTTTATGTGCATTTGTATTGTGCCAACATTTTTTTAAGCCTTTTGAATTCAACTGCCTTCATAATCTCTAACCTGCTCTGCATGTGTATCGCGCCAACATTTTTAAACGTTTTTATGAAGTTCTACTTTGTCTTTTACTCTTTGTCTTTTATTTTTGAGCCTGATTGGACCTGCTTTTTTTTCAATTCCACTTGTTCCGGGCTGATTATTACTTTCCTTATTTTCTGAATTTGCACCTAGATTATTCTTTTTCTTTTTTGAATTTGTTTATCTCTAACGTTTTTAGGTCTCTTTTCTCCACGCTGCTTTATATTCTTCGCTTAGTTATCAATGTTTCATTTATAACGTATTGTCCTTTTACGCTTTATATGCACTGAGACCCCTGGATCTGTGGCTGCTAAAAGTCTTTACATGACTGAGTGCTTTGCTGTCCGTGGTCTTATTTGATATTGCTTATAAGTAGGGTGTGTTTTGCAAGAATCTCATGTTCTATGTCCCCGCAATACAGTCCTGTGTCAATCTCTTGGCACAAAGTCTCATGTTTAAGGCCCCCATGAAATGCTCTGTGGCCAATCTCTTTCGTCTCGTGGGTCTTTTAAGTGTCTTCCGTGAAGATCACATCTCGTCTCCCTAGTCTCTCCCTCCCAGGATTTTTTTTATAATAGAGAGACGAATATTAATTTCATATAAGTTCTGTATCACTGAATAAGATAAATATTTCTCCTTTAGCTTCCAAAGAAATTAAGATGTTAAAATATTACTTTCCCTCTGCTCATCATTGAACACGCTTAATCCAGTCCCTTGGCTTAGAGGTTATCCCAGTAGCCTTGAGAGCAAGGTGGGAAAGAACCATGGATGGATTACAATACCTGAAAACTACACAAAAGAAATAATTTTACATTAATAAATAGTGTTCATTAAAAATCCGGAGCACTGGACAAATTTTCCAGAAAATTACTTTACGGAACATTCAGTGTTTTTTACAGAACACATAAATCCTGTGGTAGGTTCTTGTTGAGGCTTACACTCATGACTAGGGGTTTGTGGTCACTCAAAACTGAATCATGTAGGTAGCCATCCATAGTGATATTAATGATTTAATAGCGATGTGTCTGTAGCTTAGTACCCAGTATTAATTGGGCAGCTTTGTTTCCTACAGTGGCCGAGAGGGGTAAACCAAATTAACTTTTAAGACAGCAAAATTACAACAGTAAACATAAGTTATACTGTTGTAATTTTGTTTCCTGAAATGTTCATTTTCCTTCTGATGTTGTAATATATGTAAGGAACTTTATTTAAAATGAGTTGTTTATGTGTCATAACTCTCTGAACATGGGTAGGCACAGAGTTTTACATGTTAATTAGGATTTAATGCATCTAAACTCTCTTTTTGAAATGTTATATTGATAGTATAGTTTGTTTTTATTGAATTTATTAAAATCATGTAATGTTCCATACAATCAGGTCAAAGTAGTGTTTTTGCTTTGCAGCCTCCCCCACCATAACCAATTGTCTGTGGGGGAGGAGCAAAAGCTTTGGATTTGTCAATATTCCGATCTCCAATTTTTGACAGATCTTGATGTTTTAGGGTCCCCTGATACCGAAAACATTTATACAGTATTTCAATGATGGGCGTATGTCTGTCTCTACGTGAGTGTGTGTATGTGTGTCACAGTTTCTTAAGAATGGTCTAGAGCTAAAACAGCTGGATGTAAAAATACCAAACTCAAAACTTCAGTCTGTTATGAAATAACGATGTACTGATTAGTTTTTGAGCCATATCGTTCAAGAGAAAGAGGCACTCTAGAGAAACCATCAAATACCGTAATTCTGCAATTAATTATGAATTCTTCTTGTCAATTGCTATCGTAATCACCTATTTTATGATCAGAAAGATCGGCATCACAGCAGTAAAAAAAATACTTAAATTCTTATAGAATAGTTTGGGTAACTTCGTTCCTGGGGTGCAATGCCTACTGACGCTCATGTCCAAATTTTTTGAATGGGTGTTTTTTCTATATTGTAATGTGATCTTTAAGTTCAATAAAATTGAAAAAGGGAAAAACAGAAGGTAAACTATCCTGCTCTACATCATTCACTGTCTTTGATAGTAGTATTTGTCACTGACTAGCTCACCCCTAACAGCTGGTCCCCGATCAGACAGACATTGCTGATTTATTACTAATGAATCAAATAAACTTTCTTAAAAACAAATCGCTCTACATTATACCATTTTCAAGTCAAGTATGTAACAAAAAGACCATAGAACAAGGCATATTGACATTTAAAAAATTAAAACAAAACATGCTTAACTAAAATAATGTTTGTTATTTTCCAAACAAGCAGAAAAAGTCACTTGAACTGTTACCTGTTAACTGTTTTTTACATGTTGGGAAATCATGTTTTGGCAAGATATTATTGCAAAATATTATTTAAAAATAGAATATAATTTGTACACTTCCTGTTTGTGATCAAGTGCACTCGATAAACAACACTAATTACTTTCTAAACAGTTTGAGTGAACCTATTGTTTTAAACAGGGCTTATGTTTTATTGAATTATAATGAGAAGTTAAAACTATTGCTTACATTAGCTTAGATTCATGTTGATTGTTAAGTCACATTGAACTGAAAGTGTGTATACTTACTTTTTCACAAGTCTGCTTGTAACATGTATGACCCTCATCTGCAACTGGAGATTTTTTTCTAGATGATGATATACATTGTCTTTATGGTCAAAATATTAACCTTTATATTCAATTAGCCAAGGCATGTTAGAGAATGTTTATTACTAAGAAAAAAAGAGTATAAGAATAAACAAGATAAATAAAAGGAACTTTATTAGTCAAAAAAGTAAATAAGAATACAAAAAAAAAAAACCCCAGAATTAACTGTAGATTGGAGTTGGGTGAAAGTCATTAGGTAGGCCACTGCATTGTACTCTTCATGCCTGAAGGATGCTTAAAGATGTATGAGGTCTTAGAAATGAATTCCTGTAATTGATCGTTCCCTGGCATCTTTGTGAAAAAGACTGGGGATGAAAAGATGTCCCATTATCCTAAACTCCTCATGTTTATTATTGCATTTTGTTTTGTGCAAAAGATAATGAACGTACCATTCTCTATTTGTGAACAAATCATTATTGCCTGAGGTGGCCAAGGATGTATCAATGAAAAATGTACGGCTGCCAGAATAAAATTAATTTCTGTTTGGTTGCAGAGTTTAAAGTTAAACATTTATAAGTAATAAAAAAGAAAATAAAATCATCCAGGTCCTACAGGCCAGCTTACAAATGACTGTTAACATAACTCACATCTTTGGAATGTAGGAGAGAAAACTACCCAGAAGTAAACCAGTTTGGACATGGAGAGAAAATGTGCTATAAATTCTACGCAGCAAGGACTTTGAGGCAGCAATGTCAATTTCTGCATTACTGTACTTCTCTAAACTTTAAATCTTGTTCTTAACTTTTCTGTAATTAGTGGTATAACATAGTTATCAGCTTTAGCAGAAGTCAAGAAGATATGGGCACCAAATCACTTTAGCATTCATCAACTGTGATGACGAACTGGCCTCTGGGAAGTCATTTATGACATTTGGTAGCACATGGTCAGTAAACTCATTCCTTGCATTATTTGGATGCAATTTCATTTTCTGTCTCAAGCCTCAACAAAATCCATTTCAATCTGACAGTCAGAGCGCTCTGTTATGCACCAGGCTTCAGAATTTGTCAGCTTATTTGCTCATTGGCCATGTCTTGTTTTCTTTGTTGTTCATGCTACTGATTTGTATTATTTACCCTATTTACACCTACCTATACAACCACACAAGTGAAACCTTCACTGGGAAAAGGATATTATTATCTTTTAATACATGTCACTCTAGAGTGATATAGTATAAACCTCATAGTCAATATATTGTAGGAAAGAAAGAGTGATTTTCAATCCCAGAAGTTAGGCTACTGCCAAAACTTGCCTTTATTCCAGCAACCCAAAGCTTCTAGTCCTTGAGTCCATTCTCTTTCCTGTCAAGTGTCAACAAATTTACAAAGGTAATTTCTAATCCATCCTGAGGATCATATCTAGCATTAGAGTTTTAAACTAAAATACATCAGTTTGCTAGGAATGGACTATTGGTGGCTTCATTCATATTACACTCTAATCTTTATTATGTAACCCAAAAGTCTAAGCAACACTGCATACCATTGTATTGTGTCTAATGTACAATACAGTATATACGATAGGGCTTTTGTCATATAATGGCATCCCTTCTGAACCAGGTGCGCTGGAAAAAGCTTGTTTTCTGTCTTGATCTTGGACTCTCTCTTCATTGGGCTGCAAGAAACTAACTTTAAATCCCAGCACAGTTCAAGTCTGTAAACAGTCAGCATATCCTCTCTATAACTGCATGGGTTTTCTACATGTATTTCACTTTTCCTTCCACATACCACACATATGTAATTTAGATTGGAGATTCTAATTTGCCCTTGTCTGAATCTGTGTGTATGTGCATGTGTTGTCACACAGGCCCATCTGAGGTTTGCCTTCTGGGCTCATCAGAGGGAAGCACTACAACTCCGAGACATGAAGGTGCTCTATCACTGACAATATCATCTCCATTTTCTTCCACAGCCCAGAGAAACAGACTATATAGGGAAATAGACTCTGCCTCTTCCAGTCCCTCTTCAATAAAGCCAAGGTGCTCTCAAAATGGCTCATTTCATTTTGGAGACAGCAGACATAAGAGCAGAGCTCCCACCTGAATACTGACGCTAAATCCTCTTGTTTACTCTTTAGTTCACATTGCTTTTAGTTTATCTTTATCTGATGTGCCATCAAGAGCCTGTTAATTTTTGGGACATTGTAGATATTAACAAGGGTGACTCAGTTGGTGCCCCAGCATTTCCTCTGTGACCAGTGTGTTCCATCGGTCGACCACAATGAGTTGGAGTATCATCCCACCCAGGGGTGTTTTCTGCCCTCTATGAATAACAGGTCTAAAAATAAATATGAGGATGAATCTATTATTTCTCTGGTTCTGCAGGCTTTACTTTCAGAGATCAGGACTTCTTTACAGCCTTTAGGACAACATAAAGCAAGATTCAAGTAATTAAAAGAAAAGTGAAAAATAAAGAAACTTTTCAGTGTTGTGTTTCTTGTAACTAAAAAACTTTACTTTTATAACATCTTTCTATAAGATGCATTTCAAACAGGATGCTTTTCAAGGCCCTTCACATGCTCATTAAAATATCTTTATTTACTTATTTTTCTGCAATTATAATAATACTTTTAGTAGCAACACTGTGTACAGATATGCAATATTTATATCTGTCATGTCTCAGCCAGGGTTCCTCCCCTGACTAGGGTTCAGATTCATTTTTTTTGTCTGTTTAGATCATTTTTGATTCTTTGATTTATGTTGATTATGTGCATTATACTTTGTTTATGATTTTGTTTATGTATGTAAGCTGCCTGTGCTATGTTTCATTTGTTTTATGGGTGGTCCCCCAAGAGGCAAGACCACCTGTCAGTCACCACCAGGGACCTTCCACCCTATAGCACGGTTCCTTTTGGGTGGTTCATTGCGAATACACTCTGGTGTGTTGAATGCTTGTGTTTTTTGTGACTTTCAGATGCTTAGTGATTTACTGGATTTGTTGTCCTATTTCTCAGAAGTTTGACTATTCTTTGGATTTCTTAGCCTTGGGTTGCCCATGCTGGCAGCTGTTTTTATGCCTTGTGTGCTCTGCAGTGCTACATGTATTTACAAAGTTTCTTGTGAATTAAACCTTTTTATATTATAAAGATTTGGTTCTGCCCTTTTTCACTAGCTGGTGTTTAAGGGTGATAGTGGGCATTATTGGAAGTGCTTTTGGAACTTATTGGGGCCTATGTACTTACGGACTCCCAGTCCATGACAAAGACCTTACATGTATTAATTTCACTAGATTGGAAACTTTGTATTGTTTTTCCTATTAAGAGATTTCCGAAAAATACCTTTTTCCACTGTAATAACAAATGCAAGTGTTCATAGAAAGTGTAATACATTATAACTTTCTATAAAGTCTATACTCAATAGTGCTGCAAGAATCCTGATGAGGGTGTGGAAATACAAACACATTTCACCAATCCTTCGGTCACTTCACTGGCTCCCTATCCATCCATCGAATACAAATTCTGTCTGCTCATTCACCAGTGTATCCATGGAAATGCTCAACAATATCTGAAGGAACTCCTAATACTACAATCCACTGCACTGCTCCGCAGCTCTGGAATGCCCTACCAGAGAGCCTAAGAACACAGCAGACTGTGGGCTGTTTTAAAAAACAGCTAAAGACTTTTCTATTTAGGAAAGCATATTAATAAAAATGCTAAAATTATTGTTGTTTTATCTCTGTTTTTATCTTGCTTTGTCTTTGTTTAAACTTTTTATGTAGCACTTTGAGATTTACTGCTAATGTAAGTGCCGTATAAATAAAATTTATTACTATTATTATTATTATAATCAGAACATACACATCACAATATTTCCAAAACCACCACAGGAAGTGACCTAGTGTCTGTAAAATTCTATATTAAAAGGATATAAAAATGCACATTGTGAGATTAAATGAAGCAATCTTATCACTAACAAATTATGCATCATGAGCTCCAGGTTTTGGTCATTTTTGCTAGCCAAGCAGGATAATTAGTAGCTCACATGTGAAATACTGTGGGCAGAGAGTACCTTGCAACTCTGCATCTGTAGTATAAGCAGGTGAAGTATTTGCAATGAACGGCCTTTCTCACAACAAATTTGTTGGCCTTTCTCATAACTGCAATTCTTTTGTGATATAACAAAAATCATTTCACTGTTTTTCACAGTGAGACATTGACAGGATTGCCAAACCTCTTTATGTACATAATTGATTACTACTTTACTTTTATTATTTATATAATAGCTTTTTATTTTATACAGAAATCCTAGAAAAAAGTTTTCTTAAAGACTTTTACAATTGGAGAAGCAAGCAAACATTTTAGCTACCATACAATATGTCCAGTCCTGTTTGTGACACAAATTCTCAAGCTATGTTTTGTAGAGATGATGTTTCATAAATCATCAAGGAAGAAAAAGCAATCAGAGTACAATGAAATTCCAAGCAACACACAATAAATTATGTAAAAACAATATCATCTCAATTACAAATTTATTCCTTGTCAACTAAATAACTGGACATCGTGTTCATACCAACCCTGACATCTATTCCATATCTACAGTATCTATGTATACTTTGACTATAGCCATTCTAACACTATAATGTTCACCTTACATCAGAATTGGATGCATAAAAGCAAGCCAATAAATATGATCTAATACATTATTTATTAACAAAAATGTATAAACAAATGCCATCATATTCATAATGGACACTTTACTACTAAGCACCTTCAGTTTAAAAACATAAAGACATAATCAGACCATGGGGAGATGATAAATTACTTTTGTGCATCTTGACTTTAAATATATCCTGCTCTTTATTTAGTGTGCCTATTTTTTTCTTGTCGCATCTGCCATTTGCCATATATTATGTACGGTTTATTTTACTTTGTCTTAACAACATTAAGGATTATGTTTAACAGGGTCAGTAAAAAGGTATAAATATGTTTCTGCACAAAGACAAACAGCAGCAATAGAATCGGCAGTGAAATGTTCCATTAAACCTGACAACTGCATTTGTAAACATATTCTAGCTTCGTTTTCTACTGGAAAGTCTTTTAGGCTCAGACAAACAGACGGCATCAGTTCAACCTTCCAAAAACCAACTATATTGACCTTGTTACTCAAGTAGCGGTGAAGAAACTGCAATAAATGTCTGTTCCTTTTCCCATTTAATTTGCTTTGACATCAATGTATCCCACTCCACTTTTTCTCAGCAGCACAATTCACACTCATTTAGCCTTAAGTATTTTTTTAATGTGTAAAGAAAAGCTGCTGTCAGCATTATTACAATATATAATTATAAAAAGTACAGTTAGTATGGGGGAATATTATTTAAAAAACACTACATTTTATCAACAAACTGTATAGAATGGCAGAAAATCAACTCCCTATACTTGCTCTCCTATACACCACTATACTGACAGACAGACAGACTGCTGTCACTGTCCTGCTTCACTGACAGACTGAGGAGATCGTTCCTCCCCCACACTATGCGACTCTTCAATTCCACCCGGGGGAGTAAATGCTAACATTATTCAAAGTTATTGTCTGTTTTTACACGCATTTTTATTACTCTTTAATTTAATTTTTTTTTTTGTATCAGTATACTGCTGCTGGATTATGTGAATTTCCCCTTGGGATTAATAAAGTATCTATCTATCTATCTATCTATCTATCTATCTATCTATCTATCTATCTATCTATCTATCTATCTATACTGTAGAGCTTGTATCGAGGGAAGTAACAGCAGTTTTTGTTCTTGTTACCAGTAAGGTTCTTACAAAAGGCTTATAATCGTGTTGCTTAATTGGGCTTTTGTGTTGTAATTTTCTGACCTCAATCTTTAGATTAAATCTGTTTACTATGTACTTTGTTTCTTTTCTTGTAACACATAAATAAATATTTATGTCATTAACATGCAAAATTGCATATAGTAAATAGTATACTGTAATATAGAAGCTTGTCAGTAGCATGACAGAATTGCAGGCAGTATGGTTTACTGGCTAAATTACTGGACTTTAAGCCATAAGATGGCAAGTTAATTTCTGTATGTATGCAGATAGCTGTTAACATATCCCAGTAGTTTAAGTTGCCCCCATGTGGTAGGGTTCAGCCATATACATAATAATATTTTTTTAATGTGTACTACACCATACCATCTTCTAAGCCTGCTTAATCCTGAGTAAAGTTACAGGAGGCTACAACCTACCTTGTACTAAATAGTAAATGAATATATATATATATAATACAGTAAAACACATATAACCATTTAAACAGTGTCACCTTGATATAAAGTGATTTATTTAAAGTAAACCAGTTGAAACTCCTCAAACAGATACAATGGTACACCCTGCCCAGGAAACATTATCTTAAGTATCAAGTTAATACTTAGTTTAAACAACAAATATCATAATATCTATTATCTTCTAAACCAGCTTACTCCAATTGTAGGGTTGCAAAGTCTATCTCATGAGCATTAAGCACAAGGCAAAAAAAAGTTTTTAAGAATCAATCTGAACTTCATCCTACTACTTCTCCTCCTTGGCCTTTTTTGTCATTTTGATGTGAAACAACCATGTAACCTTAAATTATCGATGAGCTGGAACTTTGGCTAAAGAGAACTCAATGCCAGAGCTCAATTTTTTTACTTACTTGAAGTTCTTCAGGTGACTGCTGAGTAATTACTGATGTCATCTAAAGGACAATTTACCAATTTAGGGCAGAACTGGTTATGATTAACCACATTAACAACACATAAAAAACAAAATGAACACCAAGTCATTGCCTAACCTAAAACATAACAGTGCCAAGCCCTTCTGTCCAGAATTTATTTCCTGTAGACCTGATTTGAAACAGTTATGTGGCAATTGCCTAGTAGGCACCACTAGGCAGGTTTCTCAAACACTAACTAATTTTTGTAGGTTAGATTCTTACCTGCTTTAACTTCCTTAATGTTAACAGCCTCAGAATTCTATGTATATATAATTATTCCTGAGTCAGACCTAGGGTGACATGTAATAAGCCACTTTAGAGTGTTATGCCTGAATAACTCTTGGTTCAGTATTCTTCTGTCATCTAGTGGATGAAATAACATTATGCTGGTAAAATTAATGAACATTTCTATACGTTTTGCCACTCTAAGGTAGCTTATCAATATTCATGAATGGGGCTGAGCCTTCAACCAAAACTCAATGGGATGTAAACGAGAAGCTGGAAAGCCAGTTTTAGAATAAGCTGAAACTGAACCATTAGTTGAATCAAGTAATAGTGATGACAATGGGAATTGGATGGCAGATGTTAACATAAATATTGAAACTAAAGCCTATAGCACTGTACGACCAAAACTGTCATGATATGCATGCTAAATCTGGTCATCTGATGGTTCACCGTGGTAGTAATTGTGTGGCATAAAGGCGAAATGATGCTAGCGCCCCAAGTATTGTTCACAATGCAGCAACTGTCATTTTTGTCAGGGGAAATGCGACTGTTACTAAGCCCTTGGGTTTTGGTTGCCTACAATACCACAAGGGGTGCATTGATTGTATGGTTCAGGCACTGACATTCTACCTTCTCATGCATAAGCAACAAGACAATATTGTAAGATAAGTGCACAAAGAAACACAATTGCAACATCAGGCTGTGTGCTGGTGACTGTTTCAAAACATATCACACAAAGGACATGTACTAAATCTGCATCAGTACCTCAGTGGACACTACACAGACCTTTTCTACAGTATTTATATTGATGTTTTGGTATTTACATGTTTCTGTTACATGTTAAAACATTTTTTATTGTTGAAAATAATTAATTGTTATTGACCTGTTTTTCTGGGGGTAAACACAACCCTAAGGTAGGTACGGATAGTTTAGTGCTCTGTTCAAAGTAAAGTTCTGTGTCTTTTGTGTTTTTGTTTAAGTTTAGAATACCTTTTCAAATATCTGCTTGGTTTCACTCCTCTGTTCTCCTCTTTTCTGGCTTTGAGCCCCCTTTTTTCTTTTACTTCAGGGCTGCGTCTTGTGGTCCTGTCATTATGGTTTGCCCCACAGTTCTTTATTTCAGTGTTAAATTACTAAATGTTAATCTTTGTGAAATTAAAAATGCAATCATCTGTTGTGTAACATTTGGTTTACTTATTTGATCCTTTGTCACTTTTAGTTTGCATTTATTACTTTTCAGATTCTTGTTTTCAATAAACTTAATTACCAATTAAGGGGCTAATTAAGAAGATAATTGGTGTTCAGATAAATTTAAGGTCAGAATTATTAAGGAAGAACTGAAGTGTCTGTTGAGGGTTTGGCTTTAATTAGCCCAATGCTGCTGAGCGCCCAGTTCTCTGTGTGGCAAGCTGGATGCACACAGCCACGCCGTACCAATTTGGAGTCACCAATCAGCCTGATCTGGATGATCTATGGGATATGGAAGTAAAACCAAAGAAAACGCCATGCAAAGAGAGGGAGCATGTGTAGCCCACACAGCCAGTAAGCAGTCTTCTGGAGTTGTAAATAACCATTGCACCATCAATATCATCTATTGCCATGACTGTTTTCATAATTAATGTTAAGGCGATGCTTTTCACTTAATTTTCAATAAACAAAAATTAACTTGCTCAAAGTGCTTCAAGAATTTACTTTTTGATTGTCCTTAATTGAAATAATAGTGTGCAACTAGTGAAAAATACTGAGATAACAATCTTAGTGAGACAATGCTGCTGCCCAATACAAAAGATGTCCACCAGTTTGGTAAAAGGGTCTCAAATACCTTTTTAGGGTTTTTAACAGCTGCTTGTCTACTGCTACTAGGAAGCTGACCATTCAACTGTTAATGAAATTGATGAAGGCTTACTACCTTAAATGCATTCCAAATGATCTCTGCTATCATGTGTTAAATAAAGCATGTGAGAGCAGTGTGCCGGGGGACTCCTGCGAGCGAGTAATGGTGGGGAAATGTCAGCCATGACTTGAACTGATTGACCAAACTGCATGCTAGACCTGGGGGAGGGGAGTTTATTCTATGCTAAATTTGTAACTCTCTTAAAAACATTTTATATGACCATTCCAATGGTCAGCATGTGTTGTTTGTGTTAATTGTGTATTAAAAAGAAAATCTTACTCTTATTATGCAGTACTTTTAGTCTAATGTAACTGATTTTGCCACAAGATGGCATTAAATTGCTAAAAAATATATATTCATTTAATGCCATTTGCATTACAGTTCTGCAATATTCTATATAGTATGGTTTTATATTAATATTTCTTCATGAATGAAAGGTGGATCACTGATAGTACAGTTATGTCTGTACAGTCAGGGTGCTACTTCACACAGTTTGACACTAAAGCGTTTATTGTATGTTCTAATACAGTATATGACTGTGTGTAAGAGTATTGGGATAGTGTTGTATACAGAAGGATGTCATATAAAATAAACATTCTATGCTTGATTTTACTTAGGTTGGCAGATTTTCAAAAAATATTTTACAGTATGAACATTTGAAAAAAATCTCAAACAAGTAATTCAGGTGGATTATGCTTTAGATAAGTCAAAATAAGACAATAGAGGAATTGTAACAAATGAACGTGTGACACTTAGAAATTGTCTAACATAACAATAAATGTACATTTCCTAAAATAAATAACCTATTTTCACAATATACCTGCAGTACCTCTATTGTTCAGCATTTATAAACCTAATTCAAATAAGAAAGTGACATTGCCGACTTTAAAGTAATCAAGCAAATAACTCCTTCACAAAGCAATTAGAACATTAGAACAATTTAAATGCAAAGAGGAGATTTGGTCCCAGAAAGTTCTTCAGTCCTTTTCACCTCATTTGTTCAAATTAACATCCAGTAGAAATCCTGAGCTCCTCCTCTACGCAGAAGACTGCTTCAATGGGTCAGAACATCATATATTTCAGGAGTCTTCTTTTAGAAATAAGTCAGGCTGTCTGGTGCCATTCTTCAGTCTCGGTAAATACAGAAAATGTATCGATGTTCAGTGAGCATATTGGTATTTGGAAAAAATGTGATCCGCCATTTGAAAATTTTAATAGAAAAAATGAATGGCTTTTTATTTATTTCAGATTGGTAGGTTTCCTTGGGACAATATGGGCTTAAAGAAAAGTGATTGAAAATACATTTAGAAATAGATCCGATGTGCCAAACCCTAGATTAGATTATATGAAACAACTTCATTTGCCAACTATATACCAAGACGCAGCATGGGCTGCTACAAATTGGGACTGTTCAGTAAAATTGGGCCAGCTAGTGATCCTAGACTATGTCAAAGTAGATGATCAACTTGTTCCATAATAGAATATCAATCATTAAAGAGAAATATATTTTCAAAGTTGGAGCCTCTTTGACTACTGATCCAGGATGAGTTCTAATGGGAGTTGTGGCCACTAGAGGATATCATAGACCTCCAGACCTCTGACATAGTCATACATTGACTATAGCCTGGAATTCAATATGATCTTTTTATTAAACTATATACATTTTTACAGGTCCCACAATAATTAAAACTATTTCTTCTTTTCTGTTCCATCCCTTTCCTACTCCAGGTAAGCCTTGTCCTCTTCCACCTAGTTTTAACTCCCTGATATCAAGGAGGATGCACTCCCAGGGCAAGCAGGAGCCCCATAAAGTAGAGACAGTCCTCTCCTGCAGTGCCCCCAGTGGTATCCTCAGGACCCAGTAGGGCCACCTCATGGATCTGCAACTCCCAGCTTGACCTGCAGGTACATGAATGGCATATTGACTGAGAAATGCTGCCACCCAGTGTGTCGGGGAGCATGTACTCTTAGGAGAATGTTATCCCCTACATGGTCAGGAGGGCAGTCTACCCCTGCCATCTGTCACAGTGTCAGTGGCTTTAATTCAACAGTTAATTAATGGATAGATATTTCTGTTCGTCGGTTTTGAACCTCTTTGTTTTCCTGTCAGTTTAAACACATAGCTCTCTTTATGGGTTCTTTTTTATGTAATTATTAATTTGTAAGGTTTGTAATTGTATTTACCTGTGAACTTGTCACAATGCCCTGAACCTGCACTAAGGAATGAGTGCTATACAAAAATAAACTGGACTGGATATTCACCATACATCACCAGATATCCCACTATACCACCTTAACAAGACTCCTGTAATTATTTTAACATATTATTTTAGACATTTTACCAGCTACTAGTGGAAAAACTCATGCAGAAAGTAACAAATATCTTTGTTTTTTCCTCAAATTAAGCCCAATAGAACAGTGTTTCCGAAGGCACCATCCATCATTTATCCAAAAAACAATATCTGAGTCCGTTTGACCACTGCTAGACACAGGAAGGCTAGCCTGTTGTGTTACTTTTTTACTATTTTTCTTTTTTCCACTGGCTGTACAGCTGTCAGATATACAGTAGTAATGTTTTATCAAAGCAAACACTTTCTTGAGTTTACCTGCCCAGTATGAATTTTGATAATTGACAATCATGATGTGGTTGGTTTTTTAAAACATGTTTATTCTATGTTTCCTCCGGGTACTCTGGTTTCCTCCCACAGTCCTAAGACATGCAGGTTAGGTGGCGATTCTAAATTGTCCCTAGTGTGTGCTTGGTGTGTGTGTGTGTGTGTGCACACCCTGCAGTGGGCTGGCGCACTGCCCAGGGTTTGTTTCCTGCCTTGTGCCCTGTTTTGGCTGGTATTGACTCCAGCAGACCCTCGTGACCCTGCAGTTAGGATATAGCAGGTTGGATAATGGATGCATAAAAGTTAAACCAAAATACTTTTTAAAGAACAAACATTTATCAGAATTTCACTTGTACCTAATGACTCAATTCTATCTTGGAGAATTTAGGTGCAAAGGACTGGCGAGCTGGTCGGGATGAATTGGCCTGTTCTTGTGAAAATTGTTTTAAAGTTCTAATAACAGGCAATCTTCATAAAAAGACACCTTTTTTAAGATAAGAAATGTGATATTAAAGTTGTGCAGTGGCTTAGTTGTCTCATGAATCCAACAAACTGTAATGTCATAAGTATACAGAATCCTCAAAGCCATGTGGTGGAAAGGAGTCTGAGCAGGTTAATCTTGGAAGAGAGGTTTGAGGCGAAGACACAGGAAAAACATCCAAAAATGACTTTGAACCTCACCTTCAATAGCAATACCAGGAGACATACAGCTGCAGACATGTTAGGAGGTGGTTTTCACTGGAGAGGATGTGGTGGCCAGGAGAGCCACATAGATCAGCCAGATTTTGCCAATTATGCTCCATTAAATTATGGTGTATGGGGTCTCCTACAAGGTAGACAAACAAATGCAACACCCGTAGTCTGACAGGTAGGTACTGGACTGATCCAGATAGCCTAGACCTAGGAAGTTAAAATAAACTATGAGGAGTGTGAAATGTTAACTACTTTTGGAGAAACAACTGCAGCCTGTGAAAGAGGTTGAAAAGGACTGGATAGATATAATAGGATTTACCTATTTGAGAGGTGTCCTCTCTTTTAATTCTGGATTAGTAGCAGGAGTAGTATCATGTCTATAGAGTACATTTAAATCTCTTACTTATACTAGTAAGTCCAACTAACCTTCAACATGTCACCATTTTCTGACCCAATGAAATTAAGAATGTAGCAGATGTCACAAGAACGAGACATAAACAGATAAAGGTTTGGGGCAGCCACCCCTATAATATGGTATCCTGGCTGCAAAGTCGTTTTTATCAAATACACAGCACTAATGTGCATCCAACAGAGTCCAGAACGAGACTGAGGGAAAAGGGAAAAGGGCAGGCTTTTAAAGGGGAAGACAGGAGTTGAGGTCATGAGGATCGGGCACGTGTTCTTCATTCATTGGATAGAGCCTGGACGTGACATCAGAGGGGCCGGAGCTGGTAAGGTGTACTTCCGTTGGCTCGGTCCTGGAAGTGATGTCAAGAGAGCCAGGTGGAATCTGGGAATGGTCTACAGGAAAGGGAGAAAAAGAGTCAGTGCACTCTGCCACATCCCAGCATGCCTCAGAACTGCCTTCACTCAAGCCCTTTAGCTGCCTCCCATGCGCATGTGTGTGACACATAATACATAATGTCAAATGAAAAGCACAAATTAGCTTACTGAAGGTACTCTTTACCTCTTCTAGTTATGCTGCATTATATTAAAAAAAATATAGCATTTGAAAATATTAGTTATCTATGAATGGGGGTCTGTGTTTGAGGTTGTGCTTTGTGATTGTTCTGTCCAAGGGCAACAAGAGGACCAGGAGTGTAAACACAGTCAAACACAGAAATTAGTAAAAACCTCAATGAAGAGAACCTTTTTGCACCAAAGTCTAATCACTAATGAGAAATCAAAGGCAGACAGAAAACAGTAAGATAAGAAGCCAGAAGTTCAAGAAGGAAATACATAGTAAGTTTGATAGGGTTTTTACCCAAATCATGAATATGGAATTAATCTTTGTGCCACATATAAAGGATCACACTGATGTTTGAAACAACATTCCATGGCAACAGGGAGTAGTGTGCCAATAGTGGGAATCATAAGATGGTAGCACCAAATTGCAAAACAAAATAATGTTGTGGCACCATAAAATAATTAATCATAATATTTAGAAAACATTATCAAGTTAGGAAACTTTGCAGAAAGGTTCTAGAGAAAAAACACCTTACTCTTTAGAAAGGATGCCCAGGGATGTTTTATGACCACAGAGAGTTGTTTTTACCCCTCATGTGAAAAAGGGGGGCGTTTTGACAGCACAGTGTCCCCATCACTGCACAAAGGCATTGGGATCCACATTCAGATCACAGGGTAAGCACCCCCTGCTGGGCTCACCAATACCTCTTACATCAGCAACCCAAGCTTTTTCTAGATGGTCTTCCATCCAAGTACTGGCTAGACTTGAATGGTATATCCAGCCGGGATACTCAAACAATTAGTGACAGTGTCCTAATAATAATAAATATACGCTCCTGCCTTGACTGAGCCCAAGTCGTGGTCAATATTTTCACAAAGCAAGACATGATATTGTGATCTATAGTATTTATCAATGAATTGCACTCTTTGGTCTCCTAATGAAAACTCAACTAATAACTTGTCAGTCAATCTTGAACTCTGGACAGCCAATTCAGATTTCACCCAGATCACAGTAAGGAGCGGGGTACCAACTCTCTGTCACTGTGTGGATATTAGAATGATAAAGGGAATTTTCCATTCCAGCCCATAGATACTGTAGTTTGTAGACATCCACAACACTCTTGATGTATTTTGGAAGAGATGCTTACAGAATCTTGGGTGTGGGTGGTGCTGCTGCAACCATTTGCTGCAATTGTTAAATAGAAATAGTCTGTCTTCTTGGAATCTTTTTAGAAAGCATGTTTGACTCTACAAATTGTGCATCTTTCTCCACCAGTATTTTATGTTTTCATTATAAGGGAATGAAGACTATTTCAAGGATTACAGAAGTTTTGGTCTGAGGAACTCAAGTTTAGAATTGTTGCTAACTGCATGTTCTTTAGGCCTAATCTAACTGTTCTCTGGCACACATCAACCTCTGCTCTTTAGGAACAAGTTGACGGAGATGGGAGTAGATTCATACCGGGTGACATGGATCGTGGACTATCTTACAGACAGACCTCAGTATGTGCATCTCGGGAACTGCAGGTCTGACATTGTGGTCAACAACACAGGAGCGCCGCAGGGGACTGTACTTTCTCCGGTCCTGTTCAGCCTATATACATCGGACTTCCAATACAACTTGGAGTCTTGCCACGAGCAAACGTTTGCTGACGACACTGCTATCATGGGCTACATCATGAGTGGGATGGAGTATAGGAACCTAATCAAGCACTTTGTTAAATGGTGCAACTCAAACCACCTACACCTGAACATCAGCAAAACCAAGACACTGGTGGTGCATTTTAGGAGGCCCAGGCCTTGACTATAAATACCTGGGAGTGCAGCTGGATAATAAATTGGACTGGACTGCCAATACTGATGCTCTGTGCAAAAGACAGAGCCGACTATACTTCCTTAGAAGGCTGGCGTCCTTCAACATCTGCAATAAGATGCTGCAGATGTTTTATCAGACGGTTGTGGTGAGCGCCATCTTCTACACGGTGGTGTGCTCGGGAGGCAGCATAAAGAAGAGGGATGCCTCACGCATGGACAAACTGGTGAGGAAGGCAGGCTCTATTGTAAGCATGGAGCTGGACAGTTTGGCACCCATGGCAGAGCGACAGGTGCTGAGCAGGCTCCTGTCAATCATGGAGAATCCACTGCATCCACTGCAGTATCATCAACCAGACAGAGGAGCAGCTTCAGCAACAGACTGCTGTCAATGTCCTGCTCCACTGACAGACTAAGGAGATCGTTCTTCTCCCACACTATGCGATTATTCAGTTCCACCTAGGGGGTTAAACGTTAACATTAAACAATGTTATTGTCTGTTTTACCTGCCTTGCACTCTCCACCTTGCATTTTCTGACTTGCACTATGCTTTTATTGCTCTTTAATTAATATTGTTTTTACCAGTATGCTGCTGCTGGAGTATGTGAATTTCCCCTTGGCGATTAAAAAAGTATCTATCTATCTATCTATCTATCTATCTATCTATCTATCTATCTATCTATCTATCTATCTATCTATCTATCTATCTATCTATCTATCTATCTATCACTGGAGCAGTTTGCAGCAGAAGTTGAAGCAGTTGTGGTTAGAACCAGCAGTTACAGATCTGAGTTAATGATACACTCTCATATAAAAATGGTTTGCATTATGTGAGTGACAGGAGGACAGCTGTCACAGATGAAGTTTAAGTACCTAGGAGTTTTGTCCTGAATGAGGGGAGAGGAGATTGAAATATAGATCAACATAATGGTGCAGTTTGTGGCATTTGTGTTAGCACAGCAAAATATGTGGTAAGTCCTAAGGCTAAGCTTTTGAAATATCATTAATTTTATATTCCCATCTTTACCCATGAGCATAAGTTGTGGGACGCAATCAACATAAGAAGCTTGTGTGGCCACAGGGATTACAGTAAGAAAAAGAGGAGCTTGATGTACTGAGGAAACTCCTGAGTGGAGACACTGCTGCTCCAAATTCATCAAAGCCTGCCAACATCATCTGAGTTCCTAGTGCTCCATTGGTTTCTATAAGTTGTACTGAGCATAAACCACTGGGAATAAACCCTGAACATGTGCAGATTAAATACATTAATTGGTTGGGGAGCAACAGGGCATCCTCCAGGAGAACATGGAGACTATTGCTGGGGATTGAGAAGGTCAAATGTGTACTGCTCAGTCTGTAACCACTGTACACGTTTGTGTTATGAAAATAAAATTGTCTGTTGTGATTCAAGATTCAATAGTAATTATAGTCATTCCATCCATATACAGTAGTGCAGCATACAGTGAAATGAAACAACGTTCTTTCATGACCATGGTGCTGCATAGAACACAGGACAACGAAGAATCCACGACACATAACATAAAGACACATAATATATAACAAGGTGCATATATAACAAGCAATTTCCAAACCAGACAGTGAGGCAGTTACTCAGGATGCTCTCTATAGTTCCTCTGTAGAATGTTAGAATAGCTGGTGGAAGATGGGCTTTTCTCAGCCTACACAGGAAGTAGATCCGCTGCTGGGCTTTCTTGGCTAGAGAGCTGGTGTTGAAGGACCAGGTGAAGTTCTCTGCAAGGTGGACACCCAGGAATTTGGTGCTACTTACGACCTTTACAGTTCAGCTGTCAATGTTCAGTGGCAGAAGGTCACTCTTAGTCTTCCTAAAGTCAACAATCATCTCCTTTGTTTTGTCTACATTCAGAGATAGGTTATTGGCTTTACACCAGTCCGTTAACCGCTGCACCTCCTATCTGTATGCTGACTCGTTGTTGCTGATGAGACCCACCACAGTCGTGTCATCGGCGAATTTTATGAAGTGATTAGAGCTGTGCGTTGCTGCACAGTCATGAGTCAGTAGTGTGAACAATAATGGACAGAGCACACAGCCTTGAGGGGCTCCAGTGCACAGTGTGGTGGTTCTGGAGATGCTATTTCCAATCCTGACTGACTGACGTCTCTCAGTCAAGAAGTCCAGAATCCAGTTACAGAGAGAGGTGTTCAGTCCCAGCAGGCTCAGCTTTTCCATCAGCTGCTGAGGAATGATTGTGTTGAATGCTGCACTGAAGTCGATAAACAGCATTTGAACGTATGGGTCCTTATTGTCCAGATGAGCGAGAGCCAGATGAAGAGTGGTGGCTATTGCATCATCTGTTGAATGGTTCCGGCGATAAGCAAACTGCAGGGGGTCCAGTGAAGGGGGCAGCAGGATTTTGATGTGCCTCATTACAAGCTTCTCGAATCACTTCATGATAATGGGAGTGAGTGCAATGGGACGGTAGTCATTGAGGTTGGATACTTGTGACTTTTTTGGCACGGGAAATATGGTGGTGTTTTTGAAGCAAGTTGGGACAATGGCGGTGCTCAGCGAGATGTTGAAGATGTTAGTAAAAACATCTGCCAGCTGGTCTGCACATTCCCTTAGTACTCTGCCAGGAATATTGTCTGGTCCTGCAGTCTTCCATGGGTTGACTCTTAGTAGAGTATTTCTCACATCGGCCACAGTCAGATTTAATGCTTGGTCGCTAGGAGGAGAGATGGTCTTCATCATCTCCACATTGTTCTGTACTTCAAACCATGCATAGAAGTTATTCAGCACATCTGGAAGGGAGGCATCACTGTCACAGGTGGGTGGTGTTGTCCTGTAACTAGTGATGGCCTGGATGCCTTTCCACATGCTCCGTACGTCTTTGTCACATAGAAAAAGTCCCTGGATTCTCTGGCCGTGTGTGTGCTTTGCCGCTCTGATGGGGCGGGATAGTTTGGACCTCACTGTTCTCAGGGCAATTTTGTCACCTTCCTTGAAGGCAGAGTCCTGGGTCTTCAGTAGTGCATGCACTTCCTTTGTAATCCACGGTTTCTGGTTGGGGTGTGCAGTGATGTACTTGGAGAAAGTAATGTCATCAATGCACTTATAGATGTAGCTGGTCACTGATGACGTGTACTCCTCCAAGTTGATACAGTTGCTTTTGGCTGCAGCCTATCTAAACATCTCCCAGTCAGTGCACTCAAAACAGTCCTGAAGGGCAGAGATGGTTTCTGCTGACCAGGTTCTTACCTTCTTCAGAACCGGTTTGGTGCATCTGACGAGTGGTCTGTATGCTGGAATTAACATGACAGTGATGTGATCTGAGTTTCCAAAGTGGCTGCCCGGTACGCGGCAGGAATGTTCGTATAAATAAGATCCAGCGTGTTTGTCCCTCTCGTTGCAAAGTCCACAAACTAATGCAATTTAGGAGCACTGACTTAAGATTTGCATGATTTAAATCTCCAGTGACAATAACCAGTCCATCCGGGTGTGTGTTCTGTTTGTCTGTGATGGCGCTGTACAGTTCCCAGAGCGTTTCCTTAGCTTTAACACTGGGATGTATGTAAACTCCGATTATGTGGATGGTGGTGAATTCCCGAGGCAAATAAAAAGGTCTACATTTAACAATCACAAACTCTACTAGCGGTGAGCAGTAGCTAGAAACAAACACAGAGTTACTGCACCATTCCATGTTGAAATTAACACACAGTCCACCACCGCGTCTTACCGCACAGAGTAGCATTTCTGTGTCTGCTCGAAACACGGCTAGCCCATCTAGCTGAATGGCGGCATCCAGAACTCTGTCGCTGAGCCACGTCTCCATGAAAACAAAGACACAACAGTTTTAAACTCACGCTGGGTATTTCGCTGTAGTCCAATTTATTGTCCAGGGAGCAGACATTAGAAAGTAATATGGAGAGAAGCGCCGGCCGGCTGGGGTTAGCTTTTAGCCTAGCACGGACTCCCGCTCGCTTCCCGCATTTCTGCCTCCTCGCACACCGCCTCCGTGTGCCTCTCCCTCGGCCATTTGCATCAGGCGATGCCGGAGGCCAAAGGTCCGGTTCTCGTAGCAGACCGAGGTCACACAGTATATCCCGCAGATCATTCTTTATATTTTTATATGAATATCGATAGCAGAGAAGCGTCTCACGTTGATATATATGGACTCTAGTTATTCTGATGTCCATGTACTACTGAAAACGCGGAAGAAAAGAAATAAAAATAACAAATACTACATAAAAAAACACTATTATGGTCCAGAGAAGATGCTGCGAGCTGGAGCTGCGCCGCCGCCTAGGATGATATGCTTATGTGATATGCTGATACCAAGCAACAGCTCGTTACATGG